>NC_091212.1:1972526-2000026 GCF_040958095.1 Procambarus clarkii | reverse complement strand
ATAGCATTTCACGATGGAAAAACCTTATCCTAAACTAAAAATGAGTTCACATGAAGTGATTTTCACTTACTGAGTTGTTAACTGAATGCCTGAGCTATCCAATACATAGTTGGTGATAGTAGTATTAATTCAAGATGGAAAACTTTAAACTAAACTAAAATGAGCGCACATGAAGTGATTCTCACGTTCATTAAACACTTACTAAATTGTTAACTGAATGTCTGAGACATCCAATACGTGGTTGATGATAGCAGTATTATTGACATTGATAATAAGAGGTCTTGAACTAGATACTGGCAGGGGGACAACAAAGCTATGATATTGAAAAGAAACTGAACTGAATTTGAAAATTGATTAATATATGTAATGTGAAGCCAATCTACTGGAAAACTGTAAGCAAACTTTATTTGAAAAAGAACATGAGAAGATTGAAAAGCTGGGGGGGCAAGAAAAATGTTAAAAATAAGAAGTAATGATCTTCATAAACATAACATAACATATCCATGACCGTAATTAATACAGTGTGAACTCTCTTAAACTATGCTCACCGTGAAATCTCGTCACTAAGCATAACTTGTCACTCTGCGAAACAAATTATTGACTATAGTGCGTCAGTGAGAATAAAAATGACCACTTATGTTTTGGAGTGCTATTTTAGTCAAGAAATACTGTAAAGGATGATTATTGACTAAAAAGAATTTCGCGGACTGCTGGTGTTTGATGTGTTGAACTGCTTAAAGGAAGCATATTTGCTAGAAAAAATTCCTGTGAAATAATGCTTGTTATATGTTTTGACTATCTAGCTAATAGCGTATTGCCTGGCTAATATTGAAATGTCACATTTTGTCTGACTCACTTAGCACAAGTGAAGAGAAAACATTGAAAAACTGGCAAAGGTTAAAAACTCTGTGAAATCATATCTGTTATGTTAAGTTTTGACTAGCTGCAAGATATGTTTGCCTTCTCTCTCTAATCTACACACGCGATATGAAATGTGAAAAAAATCTTACATTATGCTATGTTAACAGTGCTTGAATAAAATTATTAAGAGTGCTAGGGTACTGTTGCGCACAGGCATCTCGCTAAGGCGGGTCGGTGACAGAATTGTCAAAATGATGTACCTTGCATACATCAGATCTTTATTTTGTTATTTTGGTCTGTAGAAAGTTGATTTCAGAGTTACGTTACGTTACAATGTGTTACAGAGGGCTAAAACTGGTAGACAGTAATATTCATATGGTAGGAGATGTAATGGAGATGGACTAAGTCATACTTTGATTTAAAAATGACATTTTGGACTGCAAAAAGTTGATTTGCATTACGTTACATTGTGTTACAGAGGGCTAAAACTGGTAGACAGCAATATTTATATGGTAGGAGATGTAATGGAGATGGACTAAGTCATACTTTCATTTAAAAATGTTATTTGGTCTGTAGAAATTTGATGATTTCCACGTTACGTTACAATGTGTTACAGGGTCTAAAACTGGTAGACACCAATATTTATATGATAAGAGATGTAATGGAGATGGACTAAGCCTCACTTTTCGTTTCAAAATGACATTTTGGACTGCAAAAAGTTGATTTGCGTTACGTTACGTTACGTTACATTGTGTTACAGAGGGCTAAAACTTGCAGACCGTAATATTTATATGCTATGAGATGTAATGGAGATATTGTGTTTGGCTAAATGGGGTTCACATTTTAATAATGATATTCGGACAACAGCCAGAAAGTTAATCTCCACGTTACTTAATGATGATATAATGCGATGCAAGCGTGTGCTAATATTTTATTTCTGTTTAGAATGTAAGGGCTATAGGAGATTGTCTAGACTTGCATACATTTTCAAATGCTATTTATGTAGGCAGTAGAAAGTCTGTTTTCCCATTACGCTACATTGACTGTGTTACAAGAACTGAAAATAGACATAGCCCAGAGCTATTTCACTATCGACTCATCCGGTCTTATTCTCATCGATTGGTGTTTACATTTGGATGATGTAGATCTTAAGAGACAGCCTTGAACTCGGGGATAATGAACAAGTCAATTTAATAATAGTATCAAGACTATGTTTTTCCACATTGTCTTATATATGTTTACTTTGCTTGGAATTTGAATGTGTGGAACATTGCTCACCTAAGGGAGTGAGAATGAACGACGCGTTTGAGGTATAGCGAGGACTGACCGTGATGTGTATGTTTGTTTGTTTTACCACAGTGAATATGAAGCTACATTATGTTATGTCTACCAGTTGTTGAATAAACATTATGTTACGTCATGTGATACAAGAACTAAACAAGCTTGTGGTAACCTTTTATTGTGTTTGGATGTAATGGCTAAACATGGTTTACATTTCATTATTCAGACATCGGACAGAAAGTTGCTCGTTACTCTTAAAATGATATTTGGGCAAAGAACGAAGTTACCATATTGGTCACGTTACATTAATGATATTTGGGCAAAGAACGATGTCATCATGTTGGTCGTGTTACCTTACAAGGTTATACGGGTGAGAGTGATGGGGGCTCGAAAATTGACATTAGTCGTCCATCCTCTGGTGCGCTGTCAGTCTAAGTGAAATGAAAAAAAGATATGTGAACAGCAG
Source organism: Procambarus clarkii (assembly GCF_040958095.1). Classification (NCBI taxonomy): domain Eukaryota; kingdom Metazoa; phylum Arthropoda; class Malacostraca; order Decapoda; family Cambaridae; genus Procambarus; species Procambarus clarkii. The sequence continues at coordinate 1,997,418 of NC_091212.1, read as the reverse complement.
CGGCAGGAGAAAGGAATTGATGTTACTTTCCCCCAACTATTAAATGATCTGGAGAGAGAGAGAGAGAGAGAGAGAGAAACCACTGACTGCTATGTATATCCCATGCAGTTGTGTTTACAACAAATTATGATTTGTTATAATAATAAGATTGAAGACCAGCTTATGACTGGATATTCTTAAAAAATGCTATTTGAGCAAAGAATGATGCTACCATGTTGGTCACATTGCGATACAAGGTTATACATATGATCAGAAATAATACTAAAGGCTTTGCACAGAACATCCGGTCTGGGAAGGGTGTAGTGATGCTTGATGGTTCGGGCTTGGAAGGGGGGTGTGTCGGAAAATCCGACACCATTTAATAATATCATACAGACAGATAATTGCTGTGTTGTATAAACAAGTTACCCATAGAAAATGTAAATTGTAGTGGAATTTCTGTCTATAGAAAACAGGATATCATTACCACATACTATTATAAATTCACCACCTATTATGGTGGGAATTATTCTTAAATACATTAGTCTTTGGACTTTACCTTCATAAAAACATCTCATATAAATTAACTTAATTATCAGAATTCAAATAGAGTAAATGTGACCCTTCTATCACTTACTGTCATCTGGACAATGTAAGCCAGGCGTCAGGGAGGAGGGAGTGGTCAGCCATTGTTGTTGTCACATCCGAGACGCGTGGAGCAAATTCGGCTCCTATTTTATCTGGACAATGTCGGCCAGTAGCGTCAGTAGTATGGAGTGTTAGACATTGTTATTGTTTAAGACCAGAGTCGTGGAGCAAATTCGGCTCCTATAAATTCTCTTGGACGAAGTGTTATGGAAGATCAGAGTAGTGATCTGCCATCATCAACACGCTGTCATCAATTTCAAGGGAAGTGTCTTTCCGAAACCCGTTTATCTTTCATTTATGGCCATTAATGTCAGTAGATATAGGGTGAGACGGTTAGATCACAAATGATCGACTCACACAAGGTAATTAAGCCAGGTCTTTATGTTTCCTTGTACAGTGTTTTCTCTGATATAGCTGTCATATATTAGGATTCTGGCTTTACAGCTAGCGCCCTTTTGACAGGTCAAGACAAGGAAGCATGCTTTGTGTACCAGTTACTGGGTGTTGGAAGCTACCTTAAAGAGGATAATTTGGTGTCTACATTCTGGTTATACCTGGTGGACTAAGGCCTGCTGTACAATAAGATAAGGAACCTCTTCAATGTATAATATGTAGTCTAATACTGTAGTTTGATTGGCTGCATATATATAAATTTAATATAAACCCCCCCTAATGTGTAAGGATCGATTTATGAGATTATTGCAGAAATACAGTCCACTTATCATCATACAAATTGCTATCGAAGTATACAAATTAACGTAAATATAAATTCATATTAATTAAATAAATATAAATCTCACAGGTCGGTTCCCACATTATTTGGACCTTCAGAACCGGATTATTTGGTCCTTTGAACCCACATTTGGTCATCTTAGTACCGGATGAACCAGTTAACCAGTGGATTCATTAAATAACTAGTGCAGTGTGATTTATACAAAGCCAGTCAAAGACGGCGGCGTTGCCTCGAGCGAGTTCACGAGCCCCACTCAGTTCAGATCAGCCTCATCAGGGGTTTCAGGGACACCCACAGATATTTGGTGGCGTGTTATTCCGTGAGATGACAGCGCTAATATTGAAGCCAGCCAAATTAGTGACTGTGTCTTTGCGATATTGTTCACGGATTTCGAGGTGTTAAATTTCGCGAGAGATTATCTACGAATTTTGTGGACTTTATTTCGTGAGGTCACTAATAATATTTAATACTTCTTGATAATATTAGAAGTTTTATAGAGGCAATTAAGAGGCTATTATCAATAATTGTGCATATTATTTCTCTAAAATAGAGAGTTATTTAATATACTGAACTAGTGTTCACAATATATTATTTACTAATTGGCAACCCACAACAGGGTAGGATATTACCAGGGACTAGTTGAACTATTTATTGTTCATCCTAGTCCCATTATTACCATAGTCTAGTTGTACTATATTGAACAACCTAGCACCATTAATGAATGGTATAGACCCTATTTTGGGTGTAATTTTTATCAACTCGAGTTGAGTTGTATATATAATAATTTACTTATGATCATTACACCTTTGAGTGATTAATTAGTGTCTATACCATCCTAGGGTGATATAGAAGAGCTAACCTAAAGGTACTTCCAGTGACACTGGTTTATCGCTCAAATCATTAGTGTGTATGATTGTATATATATAATGTGTATTAATTTTAAGTGCTAACCTCTAGTAGAGGTAGGATTATTGCCTAGCGAGTGCAGAAATTTACCCTAGGCTACCATTAGAGCTTGTTCAGCATTATGAGCAGCCCAAGTACAAGTCCCACAAGGCTTCACCAACTAGCCAGTATGGATAATGCAGGGAGAATGAAAAGAACCCTTATAGGTCTTAAAGGCCACTTAACAAGACAGATCAAGAAATGTGAAGATTTGTCACAACAATCACCAATTGATTATGCTGACCTGGAAAGCTATTATCAAGCAGCTACAGGTAAATTTGAGCAAATCAAATGCCAAATAGCAACATATGTGGCTGAACTTGCCAACACCAATTTATCAGAAACAGAAATAGACGACATTATGGTTGATCTAGCGAATTATGAAGATCACACTCAGGCCACGTTACAGCCTTACGTCAAATTAATTGCCCAGAACAAGGCAACAGCCACAACAACAACAGTTGCATCTAATACGAGTCAAGCAGAAGCTCGACTCCCTCCAATTAATTTACCCACTTTCTCAGGAAAAGATGAGGAAGATTGGGACGAATTTTGGAACAAATTCGTTGACCTTGTAGACTCAAAACAATCTTTACCAAAGAGTAGTAAATTCTCTTATTTGCAAGGCCAATTATCAGGTGAGGCTAAAACAGTAGTATCCCATCTGAGATTAACTAATGACGGCTATGATCTGGCAGTAAAACTCCTCAAGGATAATTATGCTGATCCAGAAGTAAGAACATCACATTTAGTTCATTAGCTGTTGCATTTACCCCCACCGGAGACTTCAGCTGATTCACTCCAAGTCTTCAAGCTGGAGGTAGAATCATTGATCAATGCCCTCAGCCTGACAGCAGATACAAACGGGGCTGAGTGGGTCTTGAAAATAATTGTCCAGGAGAAAATACCTAGGGACATATTGAGACAAATGAGTGTTCATTACAATAAAAGCATCTTATCCATGAATGAAATATCTGAGGGTTTATGGTCAGTAGTTCATCAATTACGAACACATGACAAATTAAAACCACCAAGTAAACCCTTAGAAACCAATAATAGTAAACCACAGAGTACCAAAGGTACTCCAAATCAATCTAGACAATATAATTCAACACCAAAGTGGAACAGTAGCAGTGTGGGCGTATATGCAATGGGACCCTCCAAGCCTATAGTTACTGTGTCACCCAAGAACGTGACACCAAAGGGTACTGGAAGCTATGGAACATGTTTGTTCTACAATGAGAAACATTCAATGTACCACTGCCCTAATTTTCCTGATAGTGACGCCCGTGTTGAGTGACTCAAAGATTTGCAACATTGCACGAGGTGCCTCAGGAAACATAACATCAAGGACTGTGAGACCCAATTACACACCTGTAATAGGTGTAACAAAGGTCAGCACCATGCAGTATTGTGCAGAGACACCAAAACGTCGTCTCCAAACCCCAAGGTGGAAGATAGCATTCCCACCACAGTACAGTACTGCAAGGTGCAACAAACAAAGAGTGACCAATCGGCTAAGTCTAAAGGTAATACGACTTTGCCTACTGCCCAAATTACCATCCTGAATAAGAGGGCCAAGGTCCATACCCATGGGTTGTTTGACCAAGGGTCCCAGAGAACATATGTCACTAAAAAGTTGGCAGATGAACTACAATTAAGGCCTGTAGCCCAGATGTCATTCAATATCTCAGGGTTTGTAACAGATGCAGGACCTCAAGTCTACCAGGTGGTACAACCATCAGTACGTTTAGGCAGGTACGTCTGTCGAGTACAAGCCATTGTGGTGGAAAAAATACCAGTAGACTTACAAGTTCAAGGTCTGAGAGCAACAGCCAAATTCCTGAGAAATAGAGGAATAAAATTGGCAGATAATATTAATTCTGATCACCTTACCGACTTCGGTCTCCTTGTTGGGACAGACTATTGCCATCGATTCATCGGTAGCCCTACTAAATATCAGGGCATAACCATGTTAAACTCTGCAGGAGGTAAATTACTCTCAGGCCCAGTATCAAGCCTGAGGAGACCTATGCCTGCAGATAAACAATACCAATAGAAATCTAAATTTGTCAGCTGATTATATTTCTCCAGTAGCATTATACTAAGGAGATTACAGCTGACTATACCAACAGAGGTTGATGTTAGTATCATCATTTAAAGCTGAAGATGAGTTCATGAGGCCTCAGTGGCAAATCAGTGAACAGTAGCCTAAAACAGCTACAAGTCACTGCGACCAATGTCACTGAACCCACTGCAGTCTCAGAACCATACTTTACTTTAATGATGAGCTATTCAATCTTCTGAATCAATTAACTAAATTAAACCCCAATAAAGCTGATGACTGATTTGATACATTTATTATTTAATCAAGATGTATTCCATGGGCCTCAGTGTTTATATATCAGTGACCAGTTACCTGAACAAACTTCGAGTTATATCTAATGTCACTGATCTCACTGCAGTCCCTGAATCATACTTGACTGTAGTACTTGATCACATTCAGTCTTCTGGGTTAAATAATATGTAATTAGGCTTGAATTTTAGCCTTTCAAGAGTAAACAGGGAAATGAAATCGCATTAGACTTCTAACCCCTGCAACTCTAGTACGGGACATCCGTCCTGTACGAACAGACGCACAAATGTGTGATTACTAACTACTAACATCAAATTAATCTAATAATTCGAAGGTTTTATTAATCTAATTAATCAAATTAATTCTAATAATGTCGTACCTAGTAGCCAGAACACACTTCTCAGCCTACTATGCAAGGCCCGATTTGCCTAATAAGCCAAGTTTTCATGAATTAATTGTTTTTCGACTACCTAACCTAAGCTAACCTAACTTTTTCGGTTACCTAACCTAACCTAACCTATAAAGATAGGTTAGGTTAGGTTAGGTAGGGTTGGTTAGGTTCGGTCATATATCTACGTTAATTTTAACTCCAATAAAAAAAAATTGACCTCATACATAATGAAATGGGTAGCTTTATCTTTTCATAAGAAAAAAATTAGAGAAAATATATTAATTCAGTAAAACTTGGCTTATTAGGCAAATCGGGCCTTGCAAAGTAGGCTGAGAAGTGCGTTCTGGCTACTAGGTACGACATTATAATATATATATATATATATATATATGTGTGTGTCATATATACATATATATTATATACGGTTACGACATATATATATATATATATATATATATATATATATATATATATATATATATATATATATATATATATATATATATATATATATATATATATATATATATATATTGTGACGGTAACGCGTTGGTGTTCGGCTGTTTAAGGCTAGGGGTATGGCCTCGTCACATAGTTATAAAAAAAAAATAGAAAAAACTGGAACTTCGTCTGTGGTAAGGTAAGGAGAAGACACACAAAACACAAGTAAATTTTAACAATGAAATTTTAATTACGTTAAATAAATCAAAACATGAATAAAATGCACAAAAAAATTCTTATAATAAAATCAATCAAAATAATAAGAATAATTAAATGACACAATGAAAAGTTACGTTAAGGCAAAATAACAAGAAGTGCAATACAAAAGTAAATGGGAGGTGCTGGAATATTGGCTTTAAGCCACTACTTCTCTCAGTACACGCTAGCGTCTAGCCGGGAGGAGTGGTGACAACGAGAGCACTGAACATTCTGAGGTCTGAGGTTGGGGCGACCCCAGACATCAAGTAGTATGGGGGGGGCGAGTGCAGGTGCAGCCAGACCGGCGACCAATCAGCGGAGCTGGCAGCGATCAACATGTAGTTTGGTGGTTTGAGTCCGAACAGGTGGCTGGCTGCATACGTTTTGCTCACCCTGGCAAGCCTTGCTGGTGTTGTTGTCATTGTTGGACATGTCTTCCATAGTCGTTTTATATAATTTCGACGACGTAATTATGGAGGGAAGAGCAGGCTCAATCTCTTGAAGGAGATTATCGTCACAATATATATATATATATATATATATATATATATATATATATATATATATATATATATATATATATATATATATATATATATATATATATATATATTTCAATAGATATTTCCCTATTTACAATAGGGAATTAGCTTTCTTTTTTCAGAGCACAAGGAACGCTAATTCTGTAAGTATCATATAATTAAAGTAGGAAACTCTTGCTTCTGTCCTATAGAGACTCGGCAAGGTATCCCTACATACTTAGACTACCCTTTCACTTTTGAAACAATTAAGTTTCATTTGTTTTCGAAACTATCGGTTTCATTTATTTAGTAGGATTTTCTTGCCTTTATTCTCTTACATTGAGTACCGGGTAGAAGATTTCCTGCGATTTTGATTGACTAATCATTAACCATAATAATATTAACTTTAATTGTTAACGATTAAATTTCCACGGGATAGTTAACAGTTGCCATGTCATCCTATTACTGACACTTACAATATCACAAGTATATTCATTGTACACTTATTTGCTATTTCAAAATGTTTTGTCTCTCAGCATTTCGTAACAATCCAGCAAGTGAAGTAGGGAACTTAAGTTGTGCCAAGAGGACCAAATTACAAACTCTTGCACACGAGTATCAACTAGGTTCTCCCCCTGGAGCCAACAAAAATTACTTGCACAATCTTATCTTGGATTACCTCTTAGACGAAGGAATCATACACTCTGATGTTCACGAAAACTATTCTATTGCAGATAAATATGCTCTGGCAGCTATGAAACTAAAGCTCGAACTAGCGAAAATCGAGCGGGAACAACAAAAAGAAGCTCTCCGGATAAGGGAACGTGAGGCTGCCTTAAGAAAAGAAGAACAAGAACGCGAGGCAGCCCTGGCGAAGAAAGCTCTACAACGAAAGGAACGTGAGGCTAAAGAAAGAAGAACAGGAACGTGAGGCTGCCCTACACTGAGCGGGAGAGAGAGAACAGCTTGAAGCAAAAAAACTTCACCTGGAGATGCAACGTGAGCACGATAAATAGCCAGCTGAGAGTGTTCTAGCCAACCCGTTCTCGCAAATTTAATAAGTCAATATTGACTTATTAAATATGTGCATAGGTGACATACTTAACATAATAGTTTCCCTTGAAAAGCTTCATAGAAAACACCGACCTTACCTAACCTACTTAGTATGTTAAGAAAAGCATCTTATTGCTTCGTAATTACAATTATTACCTAACCTATACCTATAATAGGTTAAGTAACAATTGTAATTACGAAGCTATAAGATGCTTATTTTAACATACTAAGTAGGTTAGGTAAGGTTGGTGTTTTCTATGAAGCTTTTCAAGGGAAACTATTATGTTTAGTATGTCACCTATGCACGCAACTAATAAGTCAATATTGACTTATTAAATTTGCGAGAACGGGTTGTTCTAGCATATCGTCGACAAGAACTCACCTTGAAAACTACACACCACACTCAGCGCCAACAAGCTACTGCTAGTCTTCCCGTAAGTTTCAATGTCTCCCATGCAAGTAAGTTAATGCCACCATTCGGTGAGACAGAGATGGATGTGTTTTTCACAACTTTTGAGACCCTAGCTAAAAAACTTAGCTGGCCTGAAGATCAGTGGTCTACCATTCTCAGAGTGCACCTCACAGGTAGAGCTGCGATTACTCTCAGTACCTTAGCGTCTGAGAATGACCACCAGACCCTGAAGCAAGCAGTTTTAGACGCCTACCTTCTCTCCACCGAAAGCTACAGACGAAAATTCCGTGATTATCTAAAGGCAAGTACCACCACCTTTTTAGAATTTGCCAATACAAAGAAAAGATATTTCATGAAATGGCTGGAAACAGCACATGTCTCTACATTTTCAGAACTCGTCAACCTCATTCTAGTTGAGGAATTCTTTAGACGTGCTCCCCCCTCCATCCGTTTATATTTAGCAGACAAAGAAGAAACCGACTACATCACATGTGCGAAGTCGGCTGACACCTACAGCCTCATACACCGGCTAACACCAGACCCACCTTCCAGTAAGAAGTCTTGGTCTAGTTATGACAAAGTGAGTACCGATCAAGCGAGCTCCCAATTGTATTGCAAGCATTGCAAGCTCTATGGACATACCATAGATAAATGTGGAAAAGCTCAATACAAAGGCTATAGTGAAACTCCTAAACCCAAACCGACTCCTCCAAAGTCCGGTAAGCCTGTGATGAATGTTGGTGTTCCTATTAATGATCTTTCTCTCTTCAGCAAACACCTGTATCCTTGAACTGTCTCTGCCAACATCACAGATTCAGAGGGACGTTTCAAATTGAAGATCTTGAGGGACACAGCGGCTCTTCAGTCAATAATATTGAAATCGGCTGTGCCTAACATCACCTACACCGGGAAAACCGTCCTTATCACTGACCTCACTGCTACCACTCCGTAACCACTCGCCAGAGTCCACCTGGATTGTCATTTCATGACCGATGAAGTCCAAGTCGCCATCAGGGAAAAGCCTTTTCCCATGTCTGGAGTGCAACTTCTCCTGGGCAATGACATGGCCAAAGATCTGCAACCTTCCAACCTGATCATCATGGACAAACCCCAGGTATGTGACTGTAGTGGACAACCCCATCCTAAAGTATGTTCCAGCTGATGTTCAAGAAAGTGATGAAGTTTCCTCTTCCGGTTTTGGTGACCACCCGTGCACAAGCTGCACGCCCGCAACCAGCTGACACTACTGCAACCGCTGTCCCTCAAGACCATCAGAACCTACCACAGAATCTTACTATGTTGGAGTTCCGTAAGTTACAGAGGGAGGAACTTTCATTAACACCATTATTCTTCCAGGCTGAGACTCAACCTGACAGTATCCCTGGGTTCTTCCTAGAGAATCAGTTGCTCTACCGCAGGTACAGACCCAGTAAGCTGACGGAGGATGACGATTGGGCAAATGTCGAACAACTAGTGGTTCCCACCAGCCTACGGCCCGATAGTCTACCCCTGGCCCACGGAGCACTTTCTCACTTTGGTTTTAACAAAACCTATTATGGTATCAGACAAGACTACTACTGGCCAGGTATGGTTAAAGACGTCAAAAGTTACATGCAACAGTGTCATATATGTCAGATGGCAGGGAAACCTAACATCCCGATTCCCAAAGCTCCTTTAATTCCCATCCAGGTGCCTGCGGAACCTTTCCACAGACTCATCATTGACTGTGTTGCTCCTTTACCCCGGACCAGTTCTGGCAACGCTTACATACTAACCATCCTGTGTCCAACCACCAGATTCCCCATAGCAGTTCCTGTAAAGAATATTACGGCTGCTACGGTGGTAAAACAACTATTGAAGATTTTTACCCAATACGGATTACCAAGGGAGGTTCAAAGTGACTGTGGCACCAACTTCACCAGTGATCTCTTCAAGAAGACGCTGGAAGAGTTCAACATCACTCAGGTATTGTCCAGCCCCTATCATCCTGCTTCACAGGGTTCTCTTGAACGTAGTCACCAAATGATTAAATCACTCCTAAAGAAATTTTGCAATGAAACCATGAAAGACTGGGATAAACATCTTGACATCATCATGTGTATTTTCAGAAGTCTCCCAAATGAGTCTCTAGGAGTATCTCCTTATGAGATGCTCTACGGACGTAAGTGCCGTACTCCTCTCAAAGCTTTTTAAAACTCTCTACGTAATGCCACCTTCAGTGACCTTCAGAATGTGCCCCAGTTTCTTCAAAACTTAAAGCACATTCTAGAGAGAGTACGTAAATTTGCTAATAACAATCTATTGAAAGCTCAAGAGATGATGAAGACTCATTTTGACCAACGCAGCAAAATCAGGAAATTTAAACCAGGAGACTTCGTGTTGGCATATTTTCCTATCCCAGGTTCTTCATTGCAAAATAAGTTTTCAGGACCATACCGCATCAAGGAGTGCAGAAACAACCACAACTACGTTCTTGAGACTCCAGATAGGCGCCGGAGGACCCAGTTGTGCCACGTCAATCTACTCAAGGAGTATAAAGGTATTCCCCCCACTGTGTTAATATCACTCTCCACTTTCAAAGATCCATACCTCCACAGTGAGACCTTCCCGGCTTCTCCTCCGTCAGTGCCTGAGTCAGTGCCTTCGAACTCGGAGATCCTTATTGAACTTCCAACCTATTTACAGGACAGTAATAGTCCTCCTCTCATCAAAGTTCTTCATGAACATCAGAAGTTGTTCAACGATGATCCCCAGGAGTGTAAGGTGGTTCAGCTCGACATCCAGCTGCTTCCTGCTACCCGGCCGATTCGTCAACCCTTCTACCGTATCAGCCCGTACAAGATGGAAGTTATGCGTGCTGAACTACAATACCTTCTGGATCATGGGCTGGCCACGCCTTGGGCCTCACCCTGCATCTTGGTGCCGAAACCACACGGTAAAGTACGCCTTTGTACCGATTATAGGAAATTGAATCTTGTGACTATCAAGGATGCTTATCCTTTACCATGCATAGATGATATCCTTGACGCCATAGGTAATGCCAAATATTTATCCCAACTTGATTTGTTAAAAGGCTATTACCAAATAAGCCTGACAGAGAGAGTTAAGGAAATATCTGCCTTCACCACTACTTTTGGCCTATACAGATATGAACGCCTTCCTTTTGGACTGTGTAATGCCCCGGCCACCTTCCAGCGAGCTGTCAACCACGTCATCTACGGCCTAGATCACACCTACGTCTACTTGGACGACATCGTTGTGGCAACCAACACCTGGAGCGAACATCTGCTCCAGCTGCAACGACTGTTCTCCAAGCTCCTGACAGCTGGCCTTACCATAAACTTGGGCAAGTCCACATTTGCCAAAGGTAAAGTGCGTTATCTGGGTCATGTGATAGGGAGTGGCAGCATAGCTCCTTTAACAATTCACACTGAAGCCATTCAGCATTTCCCACAATTTACTACCAGGAAGCAGCTCCTGCGCTTCCTTGGTCTTGCCTCCTACTACCGTAGGTTTGTGAAGAATTTTAGTACTGTAGCGACACCATTGATTAAACGGACCAGCCCCAAGCAACGATATCATTGGACCATTCAACAGACCGTTGCTTTTGAGCAACTTAAATCTCTGCTATGTTCTGATCCCATTCTCGCCTCTCCAGATATCACGAAGCCCTTCATCATCAATGTCGACGCCAGTGGTACCGGCTTCGGGGGCGTCCTGATGCAACAACGAGGCGAGGAGGTTCTTCCTGTTAGCTACTACAGCTACAAGTTGAAGCCTCACCAGAAGAACTACAGTACTATCGAAAAGGAACTCCTCTCCATCGTCCTGAATCTGCAACATTTCGAACCTTACCAACAGGGGAATCGGTCTATTACCATCTACTCAGACCACAATCTCCTGCAGTTCCTACAACAGGCCCAATTCAGTAATCAACGTCTTCTACGCTGGGCACTGTATTTGCAAAATTTTAAACTGGAGATCTTCTACATCAAAGGTTCGGACAACATCATCAGAAGTCTTACGGGATGTCCCTAGAGACCCTGCTTTCTGAATAGGAAGAACAACCGCCTCAAGCCAGCCCTCAGAGACTGACGACGATCCCCAGATACGGTTTTACAGATTCAATAAACACTGAAACGCGCATGGAAGGAGATGGCGAAACATTTTATAGTGACTGTCATAAAAGCCCACTGCTGTAGAACCGCAGAGGATCATGGTACACTGGAGTTCAGAGAGAGAGAGAAGGGATCGTTATATAAAAGCTTGAGATGAGTGTGAAAATCTAAGGGACAGGTTTTAAGAAGGGGCTTACGAATAAGGAAAGATGGAGAAAGGTGAGAACCAAAGCTAACAGACGAAAAGTGGGAACCCAGTTAGGTCACGACCGAGACTAGATCCGTTATAATAGAATCACAGAGGTGAAGCACTAGTGAGACATCTAGAACAAACTTACCCGCTATCTTACGTATTTTTTCCAGATCTGGGGCAGAAGAGTGTCAGTCGTAATGGTGGAGACATAAGTTTTCGAACTCTCTCGCGTAGCCGTATGGATGGCCCTACGGGCCACCGCACTAGCCTGCATCGAGAAGTAGAGTGATGGACAGAGTGGAGGGCAGGGTCTAACTTTGAGTCATGAAAAAGGTGGAGGGCTCAAGGGAGAGGTAGACCGGAGAAGTCTGAAACAGTTGCAAGTAGGGTGAATAGATTCCAGTCAACCTCGGTAAACTGCCATCTGGGAAAGGCGAGGGGAGGATGAAAATAGAAAGAGGTAACAAGAATGGAGAAATGGTCACTGTTATGGAGGTCATCCAGAACCCGTCATGTGAAATCTAAATAAAGAGAAGACAGCAGAGAGATCGCTTTATTTATTTCTAGTCCCATAAATAATTTTTCCCACTTTGTCTTCAGATGCCTCTATGTATTCTATCTATAGTGTGTTTTGAAATTGGTATTTGGTCCGGCTCTCTGAAATCCTCCTTTTGTACAAACACACTTTGGAACTGTTTATTTAGCATTTCACACTCTCTTTTCTGTTCTCAGTAGACTTGTTCCATTTTCTCAATTTCTGAATTTTATCCTTTATAGACATCTTGCTTTTAACGAATTTATCGAATAGGCCTTGATTTGTTTTACATTTGTCCACTATACCTCTCTCAAAGTCCCTTTCTCTCTCTCTCCTCAGTGCTGTGTAATTGTTTCTTGCTTGCTTGTAGTGCTGGTACGTTTGTGGGTTAGGCCTCTTCCTATATTGAATCATTTTCTTGTCTTCTCTCTGACCCTCTCACAATATCTGTTGAACCAATCCTGTTTTATGGTCCTGCATCTCCTTTTATGGTATGAATGTTTGTGTGCCTTCATCGTATATTTTGCAAAGTATGGCATTCATCTCATTTACTTCCTTGCCTAGCAACAAGTCTGTCCAGTTAAACTTATTAAAGAATTGTCCAAGTTCCCCCAGTGTCCGCTCTGAAATCGAGTTTATCAACTGTTTCAATGTCTCCCATTCTCCTCTAGATTATATCGCAGAGCACATTTAATTTCCAATTGGACATGATCAATCTTTCCCAAAGGAGGAAGGTACTAAATGTCAAATAACTCTACTTCTTTCCTGGTGAATATTAGATCTAGTAGTGACGGAATATCCCCTTCCCTCATGTGTTGGTTGCTGGTGGGCTTTAGGCATTTACGATTATCAGTTTTATCATTGTGGGACATTTGGGGCTTGACTCTACTTATTTAAATATTAATGTAATGAAAATCAATTACGAAGGACCACCCACTTTTATAGTAAAGAGGGAAATTAATAAAATATGATCACTAGAAAATTCCTAGATGAACCAGTAACTATGGATCTAATACTAGAGAATATGATCACTTATATAATTAATGGGCTGTATTATTTAACTGAATCAAAGCCTCAAACACCTACATTGGGGGGTTATTACAGGAACTTCATATATGTCCAGGAACTAGTGTGGTTCGTGCACCAGTCCATTATGCAATAATCTAATCCTATGACCATTTAAAGAATCATTGTGTTTGTCAGCAATAAGAACATAGATTATAACATGAGAAGTTAATAATTATAATAAACACGTGTCAATCCAAAGAAATAGTGTTCTGCATGAAAATTAGTACAGATGATATAAATTTAAGGACTACGGAAATAATCTTAGGTTGAAGACGATTTCTAAGAAGTCGGTCACGACTCATCCTCGTGATCTCCTGGACTCATCATGGAACACTGGGAGATGATTAACACGGGAAATGACAGCTCAAGGAATTCTTCACACACGCTGGAAATCAAATTATATTCAGTAGCAACAGATTAGGCTACTAGACATCTATGTTCAATAAATTTAGATTAAATAATATAGGTAAATAATAACCTGTGGTTTTTTATAGTCGCGCAGCGTAACGACAAGCTACCCAGCTACAACCCCACCCCCAAAATGATGCATCAAATAGGAATGAAGGTACTTAGCTACTAGGGCACTGTGTAAGTTAAGGCTTGCCGAAGTTCGCGTCCTAGGTTCAGGCATCGTTGTAATTAACACGTGGTCTCACGCCTAGCCTAGATGTGACGCACAGCACTGGCCGGTCACGTTGAGCTACACGGAACCGAATTTAACAAGTTCCTGGTTGTATGTCAAATTAAATCTCTTGACAATTCAACACAATGTGTAAAGAGACACTGACACCAGCTAAGTTATTGTCTGCAAAGGTTCTTTACACCTCACAGTGGCGACTTTCTTCTGGAGCTCTTGGTGGCGTCTACCCTGGTGGCTGGGGTAATGGCGTCTCTCCGCCAGCGCGTCACTTCGTGTACCCTCTCTCCTCTGCCCCGCTCCGCGTCCCGCATTCGACACACAAATTATTTACTACGAATATTATCATTTCTCGCAGTTGTGATTGAAATGCTCGGATAAGGATGGGTTTATTATTCAGTGGAGTTAAATATTATTATTTGCCTGTTTTACGATGGTAAACAAGCAATGGAGATGAATTAACATCTCTCCAGGGCATTCACGCGTGACGTTAAATTTATTACCAGATAACAGTTATAATTATAAACGCTCTATTTGGCATTAGTTGGGGATCAGTTTATCTGTAAATAATTATCACACAGAACACCGTTGTTTATAGAGAATCAAATTCAATTCTCAGACACACTGGATATAGTTGTGTTTATTATAATGGAATCTGACGCAATACTGGCGTCTGGTGACGTAAGAATTCTAGCCTTATTGTACAAATGTAATTATTAGTACATGTGAACTCTACGTTTGGTTAATTTTAATCACTACAATGATTAGTAGATTTAGTAATAATTAATAATAATACAACAGTGTTGTATTTAGTGTTGGAAATTTCCAACATAACTCCGGGGGGAGAATTTTAAGGTCGCAGTGTAATGTGGAGTACTGACACCTATCCCGAAGTTGGTATTAATATTAGTATGTTAGTATGTTAGTACACACATAACGAATGTCCCGTATTTGTCAAGGACATACAAGAAACTTAAGTCTTGCTGATTTCATGTTAAATGGAACATGTTATTATGAATTACATAAAGTTAATAATTAAGAAAGCTTACAATAACTCTGAGACTGGTGTCGCTATGACATGTAATGTGTATGTTACAAATCTCTAAGTCTGCAAACTCTCAGATACTCTAGTTAAATAATATTATTTATAGCCTATACAACAATTAAAGATTTAAATCACACAATTCAAACAATAGAATCTACGGTGATGAGAAGTTATTTGCTCTTAGTTAGAGCTATAATAGGCTTGTAGTTTCCGTTCGCATTGTTGAACAACTGCTCTAGTGGAAATATGTATTAAATATTAAAACATTAAATGATTAAGTTATCGGTAATCAGGAACTCTCTAAAGCTCACAATAAACTCAACAACTAGGGTCGCAGTGACATGTAATGGTGTATTACGTAGCTGCTGAATCGTAAGTAAACTCAGAAAAAATTCCTAAGAACTGATAACACTATTGTATAAGTTGTATTTTACATTATTATACAGTAAAGTATTATTGGGTCATTTAAGATCAAGGAGACTATGACACTACAGTAAGGTCACTGTCTAGGGTCGCTGTGACTTGTAACTATTGAGTTACGAGACAATAACATCATGCAGCATCATGATCACCCCAAAATCAAATGAGGAAATTGAATTTAATGTGCACTGCCGTGCTGTAGTCATTCTGACTGATGGTACAACTAATTTGCTAACTAGCTAAGATAGTGGAAAATTAGAGAACTGAAAGGGTTTATTCATTAAAATCAAGGAAGATTCTGAGTCGACAGTGAGATTGGTAGCCTAGTCATTCTGACTTATGAGCGAATTAAATGGCAGCTCATAGGCTTGACACTGTAAACTTGTTAATACGAAATCACCTTTACATGAAATTGAGTTTATTAAATCAGTCTCTATAAGTATAGTCAACTGTAATTAATGGTGAGTACAGATTAGGCTAGTACTCAGTTGACACTAACTAAAGTCCCTAAACCTACCTAAATAAATGGTTTAAATTTCTAACCTACCTAAGTAAGGGACTAAGCTAATTGTGAGCAAAATGTACTCGAATTAACATTGTGAGCTGTATTGAGCTCATTAACAGGTCGAGCTATATTGAACTCGTGAACATGGTGAGCTATATTGAGCTCGTAAACAGTGTTGACAGGGTGAGCTACAGTGAGCTCGTTAACATGGGGAGCTATATTGAGCTCGGTAAGCATGTTAACAAGGTGAGTTATATTGAACTCGTCAACAGTGTTGACAGGGTGAGCCACAGTGAGCTCGTTAACAGAGTTAACAGGGTGAGTTATATTGAACTCGTCAACAGTGTTGACAGGGTGAGCTGCAGTGAGCTCGTTAACAGAGTTAACAGGGTGAGTTATATTGAACTCGTCAACAGTGTTGACAGGGTGAGCTGCAGTGAGCTCGTTAACAGAGTTAACAGGGTGAGCTACAGTGAGCTCGAATTAACGAGGTAGAGTATTGCATCGTTCAATTATCATGGCGAGCAGTGCTCGTGGCATGGGGAACATCAAAGCGTTCAATTGTCATGGCGAGCAATATTAAGCTCGTATTCGCATGGGGAACAGTAAGCACTCAATTGTTACGTTAATTGTAAGGTGAGCTATATTGAGCTCAGGAAGCATGTTAATTAACAATGCTGATGTTTAACGATAATGCATTAAACAAAGGGAAACCTAAGATTGCTGGAAATTAAATTACTGCTACGACTAATCCTATTCAAGATAATTTGTAACATTCACCCAACCTAAACGTTTCACGGGTTATTAGTTCTCTGTAGATTCACTTACGTATTGGTAAGTTTGCAAGTTTGTTCGCGCCGCGTTTCTACACTAATTAAGCAGAAACGAAAGAAAAACAACTCAAACAAAATTGATGCAAGTATTTATCACTAACTCTTAGTGCAGAAAACATTGTATGAAGAAGGTTTTCTTGGCAAACCTCAAGCGCAAGTATTGTGGACCAGTGGTCCTAGTGAATTTATAATTACAGAAGTTGCTTGAGGACTTCATAGTATTACTAAATTCAGGAAATGCCAATGGCATTGAGTGCTAGATTCTCTAGCCTAACATTATTAATTACCTAGGGAGTACTAGATTCTCTAGCCCAACATTATAATTTACCTAGGAAGATTGAGTGTGGTCAATTATTACTTGTCGAGAATAATTCTAGTTCTGCAGTGGATTCAATGGCTTGGTCACTGTGACTTGTACTTGTTTGAGTACGGACCATTGGGTTTCCACTGAGAGCTATGAAACATCTCGGCGAATACTAATTGCACTACATTCAATCTGAGTTTATTACTCAGCTGTGTTTCTCCTTTTAGCTTGCTGCTGGAGAATTGATTTACTGCTGACTAATTTATTATTGTTGGCAGGCTTAGGCTTGTTCACATTCAGAACTTTACCTGTAAGTAAGTAGCCACCTGCAGATTGGAGCATATTCATTCCCAATCGTTTAACATCTCCAGTTATGAACTGGTAATAGTAGTCGGCTCCTACTAGTACATCTACATTGTTAAGGCGGTCAGACGTTAACTTGTTGTCAGCTAAATTAATTTCACGTTCCTGCAGGAAGTGGGCTGTGTACCCCAGACCCTTAATATTTAAGTCTAAAGGTATTTGATCTACAACAATGGCTTGGACAGCCTTGGCATGACTACCTATTCGTACAAGCGGTTGAACTACTGAGTATTCATGGGTTCCTCGATTTATCATGAACCCTGACAAGTTTAATTTTACCTGTCTGATTGGTTGTAAATTAAGTGCCTCTGCTGCCCTTTGAGTAATGAAAGTTCTCTGGGAACCTTGATCAAATAGTCCACGTGTGGTGATCTTGGCTCCTCTGTTCTTCACTTGAAGTTGGGCAGTAGGCAAGGCAGCATCCACTTGAGATGCTTGTGAGGTTACGTTGTACACATCTCGCACCTTGCAGCACTGTACTGGTGTAGATTCTCTACCTCCTATTCTAGGATTGACATAATTTGTCCTAACTAATTTGCACAGTGCAGCATGATGCTTGCCCCTTCTACACCTATTGCAGGTGTTCAGTGGGGTTTCACAGCTATTAACATTATGTGATTTGAGACACCTAGTACATTTGTGTAACTGTTTGAGTCGTCTGACTCTTGTGTCTCTATTAGGGTAATTAGTACATTTGTACAGAGAATGTTTTTGATTGCAAAACAAGCACATTCCCCATCCTACAGCTCGTTTAGGGGTTACCGGTTTAGGTAAAACAGTACTTGCAGGTTGTGATGGTTTTGCTGCTTGCATTTGCTTGTTATTTATTCTCTTGTGAGTACTTGGTGTACTCTGGGGAGCCATTACTAGGCTCTTGGGAGTGCTCTTTGGACTATTAGGTCTCTTAGGAGCACCTGTGGAGTCATTGGGGGTGCTCTTTGGACTATTAGGTCTCTTAGGAGCACCTGTGGGGCTCTTAGGCTTTACTAATGAATCAGTGTTTGACTGATTGTTATTACATTGATTATTAGCACCTTTGTTACCTAGTGACAGTGTCACTTTAGGAGTTTCAGGTAAGGAAACTGAGGTGGGTACAGTTTTGGTGCATTCAGATTTAGCATTAAGTGCCTGGTCTGCTGTATGATTACTCATATTGTGCAGACCTGTAAATATATCCTGCATTGACAGGGTATTACCATTCTGGTATACATATAATTTATTAAGTGTGTCACCACACAATTTTCTTTGGATGACAATTTTTGTCATCCACTCAGCAGTTGGGTGATCCACCTCTTTACTGAAGGAATTTATCAGTGACTCAAGCTGGAAACTAAAGGCTTGTAAAGAGTCAACTGATTGTTCTAGTGAAGATAAATTTAATAATTGGTGTACAAGGTTTATAATAGTCTTCTCATTGTTAGCACTTACTTTAGAAGGCTGGTGTGAGCAATTGTGACCATTACTTGTGTTGCTTAAGACTTCTTGCTTAGCCTCAGCTTTAATTACGGCTTTAGTTGCTGTTGCAGCATTAGCTTTATCATTTTCTGGTTCAGATCCACTGATTATTGCAGCTTCACTTGTTTCATCTTCAGATTCACTTGTTTCTCTGGGTTCTTGTGATAAGCTAGTTAATTCAGTAGCCTCATGTATTGAACTTATAGAATCCAGGGAACATTGAGAAGAGCTGTCTGAAAATTGATCAGACTCTGTAAACAAATCATCACGTGAAGTGGCATTAGATGAGAGGTTAGAAATGACAGTATTGATTAGAGGATTCTCCTCATCTTGAGGTAGCTCATGTATTTCATCTGAGCTGGGTGCTTGCTCGGTTGTAGATCTTCTACAAAAATGTTCTATCCACTCAGGATCATTTTGTTTCGCAAGCACTCTTTTATAGTGATCTAACTTGTCTTGAATGGTATATTCATATTCATCAAGATCAGATTCTATCAGACATAATTCGTCTGGGTCAGTATTACTGCTAAGGAGTTTGTCCTTATAAGCCTCGATTGTCTCCTTCACCTGGACATATTTTTCGTTAGCTGCCTCTGTGGAGAGGTTGAACTCAAAGAAGTCAATTGGGTTGTTTTCTAAACCGTTGTCACATTCGTCAAGTCGTCTTGACAGGTGCTTTTGAAGACATCTCAGGGTAATACCGATTCTCTTTAATATTGCAGGAGTATCCATTCTGGATGTAAATTGAGCCTGATAGGGCTTATATAGCTACTTGTACAGCTATGGTGTCTGCTCCTTGATGTAGAGCAGGTATAATTATTGACAGCCTGGTATTTTCTTGAGGCTGGTTGTAATTTACCTCATTTAGAGGTTAGCTACCTACCTAATAATAAGCAACTAAGATTTGAGTGGTACCTTGGTCCCACTACAGGTGTTCCTCAGCTTAGCTCTTCAAAATCAGCCTTGGATGGGTAGTGGACGTACAGTAACACTCAAAGATATACATAGAAATAGGCAATAAAATATAATTACACAATAAATGGTTAATCCCACCCTTGATAGGGTCAGCACAAAAATGAATAATATATATATATGCCACTAACTAGCTCAAGCCTAGTCGTGAGAATTTCTACTTAAGAAACTACAAATTTATTTAGTCTATGCTTCTGCCAAATTCAGCACAATCACAGCCTAAATTGCTACCTAATAAAGGTTGGCAAAGATTATATTGTGGTGCAGTAATGTGCAAATAATTGTGCTGTATTTTTGGGTTTTTTGGTTTTTATATAATATATACACTGGTATAATTATGTGTATAAGAAATTAAATGAACACAAAAGAATCAATTGTGTTTGGCAAGTATTTTACTGCCGTAAATAATATTTAACTCCTGAATGTACTCCTAATTGTTGAATAAAATGTTATCAGGGTTAGTAATGATTAACTAGTATGGGATCAGTAATTTATATTAGTATACTGGATCCTAAAATGTTAATGATCCACTGACTTGAGTGAATCAGTAATTATAACATGGATTCAGGCAATAATGGACAGTCTGCTGACAGTCATATATTAAAATATTTGTATAGCCCAAATAGTTAACACATAATTGGTGTTAGTGATTAATATAAAGTTATGAGCTGTTGCTCCTGGTGACCTAAAGATTCTTACTTCAGTATGAAATGTAGGCCTAAATGTTGTGGGCAATAAACTGCGTCCCACGAGTGCTACCTTATACATAAGGTATAAGTAGCAATGAATTGGTGTGACTTAGATTAACCTATGGTTTACGCTGTTGGTAGACACAATTAATTACAATGGTTAGTCTAGACTACGTCACACAAGGATTAGTTATTACTAATTAGTATTTATAATTATAATTTATGTTTATCCAGTTCGATAAGGACCATAATGTGGGACATTTGGGGCTTGACTCTACTTATTTAAATATTAATGTAATGAAAATCAATTACGAAGGACCACCCACTTTTATAGTAAAGAGGGAAATTAATAAAATATGACCATTAGAAAATTTCTAGATGAACCAGTAACTATGGATCTAATACTAGAGAATATGATCAATTATATAATTAATGGACTGTATTATTTAACTGAATCAAAGCCTCAAACACCTACATTGGGGGGTTATTACTGGAACTTCATATATGTCCAGGAACTAGTGTGGTTCGTGCACCAGTCCATTATGCAATAATCTAATCCTATGACCATTTATAGAATCATTGTGTTTGTCACCAATAAGAACATAGATTATAACATGAGAAGTTAATAATTATAATAAACACGTGTCAATCCAAAGAAATAGTGTTCTGCATGAAAATTAGTACAGATCATATAAATTTAAGGAATACGGAAATAGTCTTAGCTTGAAGACGATTTCTAAGAAGTCGGTCACGACTCATCCTCGTGATCTCCTGGACTCATCATGGAACACTGGGAGATGATTAACACGGGAAATGACAGCTCAAGGAATTCTTCACACACGCTGGAAATCAAATTATATTCAGTAGCAACAGATTAGGCTACTAGACATCTATGTTCAATAAATTTAGATTAAATAATAGAGGTAAATAATAACCTGTGGTTTTTTATAGTCGCGCAGCGTAACGACAAGCTACCCAGCTACAACCCCACCCATAAAATGATGCATCAAATAGGAATGAAGGTACTTTGCTACTAGGGCACTGTGTAAGTTAAGGCTTGCCGAAGTTCACGTCCTAGGTTCAGGCGTCGTTGTAATTAACACGTGGTCTCACGCCTAGCCTAGATGTGACGCACTGCACTGGCCGGTCACGTTGAGCTACACGGAACCGAATTTAACAAGTTCCTGGTTGTATGTCAAATTAAATCTCTTGACAATTCAACACAATGTGTAAATTGACACTGACACCAGCTAAGTTATTGTCTGCAAAGGTTCTTCACACCTTACAGTGGCGACTTTCCTCTGGAGCTCTTGGTGGTGTCTACCCTGGTGGCTGGGGTAATGGCGTCTCTCCGCCAGCGCGTCACTTCGTGTACCCTCTCTCCTCTGCCCCGCTCCGCGTCCCGCGTTCGACACACAAATTATTTACTACGAATATTATCATTTCTCGCAGTTGTGATTGAAATGCTCGGATAAGGACGGGTGTATTATTCAGAGGAGTTAAATATTATTATTTGCCCGTTTTACGATGGTAAACAAGCAATGGAGATGAATTAACATCTCTCCAGGGCATTCACGCGTGACGTTAAATTTATTACCAGATAACAGTTATAATTATAAACGCTCTATTTGGCATTAGTTGGGGATCAGTTTATCTGTAAATAATTATCACACAGAACACCGTTGTTTATAGAGAATCAAATTCAATTCTCAGACACACTGGATATAGTTGTGTTTATTACAATGGAATCTGACGCAATACTGGCGTCTGGTGACGTAAGAATTCTAGCCTTATTGTACAGATGTAATTATTAGTACATGTGAACTCTACGTTTGGTTAATTTTAATCACTACAATGATTAGTAGATTTAGTAATAATTAATAATAATACAACAGTGTTGTATTTAGTGTTGGAAATTTCCAACAATCATCCCTGTTCCACACTTGCAATGATATTGTAACAGTCTAGATGTTTTAAGATAGGATTTAGGCTTGTAAGATGTGCATCATATGTTATACAGGAGACACAGTCTAGTAGGAGGCAGAGGGAACTTCTACCTAGGAAGCAGTAGAAAGGTTATTCCCTAGGGTCAAAGGATTAGTGGTGGAGGGTTTTAGACAATAAGGTCACAGCCTTCCCTGGTGTTTAATTCATTAATTTAGAGAAATTCATGTATTAACAGTAATTGCAGTTAATACCTTCCTTTGTTAAGTACATATGTTAATATAATTTCAATTTTTAGTAAAGAGTCAACTCTCCTTATTTGGCTAAGGGAAGATGAGTCATTCAGAATAAGAACTAGTTTAGGCACGTTAGGATACAGGACACACCCAGGCAAGAACGGTCATGCGGCTGTACGAAGTGCTACTGACCACTTTGTTGTTAATTCATTAAATTGGAGAAATCCCTGTTACGACTCAATATTGTATATAATAATCAACCTTGCTTAAAGACCTATGTAATTTAACGTCATCTGAGAATAAAGATCCAGTTAATCTTAGTTGCTTAATGAATATAAGTCTAGCTTTGTTAATTATCTTTGAAAATTAGTTTGACAACTAGCCAAGGTCAGCCTCACAGATGTGAGGGCAGTTTTAGTTCAGTGTGGTGTGAGCAGTAGGAAGAACAAGGAAGACATTCTCTCCGGGGGCAAGGCTCAAGTTCTGGCCTGATCTTGGGTTTAAAGTAGCGTCTGTGAATAAGTGCAGTTTATAGTAACCACATTAAAAATAACCATTGCCTCTAGTTAGGAATACATTTTAATTAGGGAGTGTTCTGTTTCATAAAACTTTGTTCAATAACCTTGTGATTGATTGATTAATGGTGTTTAGTGAGTTTTCCCCGATTTGATCTTTTAGTATTTTCTGATCATTAAGATCCTGTGTTTTTGTAAACATCTTTATCGATCCAATATAATCTCCCTTGGTAAATTATTTTAACATTTAATATATAAAATTTAAAACATTTACAAGTAACACATTTAAAGCAACACTGTTCACCACCCCCTCCTTCAATTAGGTATGGAAGCTCTTTCTGGAACTTTTTCCTAATTGGCTGTTTCCTGCTTCACAGTCAGGGGTAATTAATCAGTGAGTTTGAAGTCAGGTGGTGGCAGCAGTAAAGTCTCCAGTGAGTTTTCTTGTACCTGAGCCGTACACCTTCGTGATCAAACTCTGAGGTGAAACAAGGTGTTGGACTAAGGTTACAATGACAATTCAAATAGTGAACATCCGAACTGTTACTTAACGGCCAGCTAAAAGCTAGAAGTGAGGTTATTAGTCCCAGTACTGTTACACTATTATGTCAACTTCTCAAGGGTTTTCGATTATTAACTTTCTTACCTTCAGGAGTTCTTTCACCAGCACAGCGACTCGTTACTTCTTCCTAGTTTTCCTCTCACATCTTAAATCTATGTAGCTTATTGGGAATAAGACCTCATTTAAGGGGCTGGGAGTTCCAAAAATATTCGAATTTAATGAAAATTACTTGAAATGTTATACAAATCTCCAATTATTTGGCATCAGCGTCGTGAAAATTTCATCCCAATATGTTAAGAAATAGATTTGATATGAATATTAAAAAAAGGTCTGGTTATAAGGAGGACAGCTCCTGTTAACTGGAACTGAAGGATAATGCAGTGATAAAGAGATGCAAGCACCTATCCGATGCACAAAGAAGAATAGTATTACAGAGGGTCCACAAAGTGGATATGCAGCTTATGCCCTTCAAGCATTACTAATACATGATAACACAAATAATAATGAGTAGTATGTTATTATGCTGTATTTTGTTATATATCATATAAATACATTGCCCAGTGCCAATATCTTTTAGTTTCACATATCTCGGGAGCCGGTCAGCCGAGCGGACAGCACACTGGACTTGTGATCCTGTGGTCCCGGGTTCGATTCCAGGCGCCGGCGAGAAACAATGGGCAAAGTTTCGTTCACCCTATGCCCTTGTTACCTAGCAGTAAAATAGGTACCTGGGTGTTAGTCAGCTGTTACGGGCTGCTTCC
>NC_091212.1:1940026-1967526 GCF_040958095.1 Procambarus clarkii | reverse complement strand
ACATTTTCAATAATGTTATTTGGTCATCCGACAAAGTTGATTTTCCACGTTACGTTACAATGTGTTACAGAAGGCTAAAACTGGTAGACACTAATATTTATATGGTAAGAGATGTAATGGAGATGTGCTAAGTCTTACTTTCATTTAAAAATGACATTTTGGACTGCAAAAAGTTTATTTGCGTTACGTTACGTTACATTGTGTTACAGAGGGGTAAAACTGGTAGACACCAATATTTATATGGTAAGAGATGTAATGGAGGTGGCCTAAGTCATACTTTCATAATGTTATTTGGACTGCAGAAAGTTGATATGCGTTACGTTACAATATGTTACAGAGGACTAAAACTGTCACACAGTAATATTTATATGGTAGGAGATGTAATGGAGATGGACTTAGTCTCACTTTGCTTTAAAAATGTTATTTTGGTCTGTAGAAAGTTGATTTCAGAGTTACGTTACGTTACAATGTGTTACAGAGGGCTAAAACTGGTAGACAGTAATATTCATATGGTAGGAGATGTAATGGAGATGGACTAAGTCATACTTTGATTTAAAAATGACATTTTGGACTGCAAAAAGTTGATTTGCATTACGTTACATTGTGTTACAGAGGGCTAAAACTGATAGACAGCAATATTTATATGGTAGGAGATGTAATGGAGATGGACTAAGTCATACTTTCATTTAAAAATGTTATTTGGTCTGTAGAAATTTGATGATTTCCACGTTATGTTACAATGTGTTACAGGGTCTAAAACTGGTAGACACCAATATTTATATGATAAGAGATGTAATGGAGATGGACTAAGCCTCACCTTTCGTTTCAAAATGACATTTTGGGTTGCAAAAAGTTGATTTGCGTTACGTTACGTTACGTTACATTGTGTTACAGAGGGCTAAAACTTGCAGACCGTAATATTTATATGCTATGAGATGTAATGGAGATATTGTGTTTGGCTAAATGGGGTTCACATTTTAATAATGATATTCGGACAACAGCCAGAAAGTTAATCTCCACGTTACTTAATGATGATATAATGCGATGCAAGCGTGTGCTAATATTTTATTTCTGTTTAGAATGTAAGGGCTATAGGAGATTGTCTAGACTTGCATACATTTTCAAATGCTATTTATGTAGGCAGTAGAAAGTCTGTTTTCCCATTACGCCACATTGACTGTGTTACAAGAACTGAAAATAGACATAGCCCAGAGCTATTTCACTATCGACTCATCCGGTCTTATTCTCATCGATTGGTGTTTACATTTGGATGATGTAGATCTTAACAGACAGCCTTGAACTCGGCGATAATGAACAAGTCAATTTAATAATAGTATCAAGACTATGTTTTTCCACATTGTCTTATATATGTTTACTTTGCTTGGAATTTGAATGTGTGGAACATTGCTCACCTAAGGGAGTGAGAATGAACGACGCGTTTGAGGTATAGTGAGGACTGACCGTGATGTGTATGTTTGTTTGTTTTACCACAGTGAATATGAAGCTACATTATGTTATGTCTACCAGTTGTTGAATAAACATTACGTTACGTTATGTGATACAAGAACTAAACAAGCTTGTGGTAACCTTTTATTGTGTTTGGATGTAATGGCTAAACATGGTTTACATTTCATTATTCAGACATCGGACAGAAAGTTGCTCGTTACTCTTAAAATGATATTTGGGCAAAGAACGAAGTTACCATATTGGTCACGTTACATTAATGATATTTGGGCAAAGAACGATGTCATCATGTTGGTCGTGTTACCTTACAAGGTTATACGGGTGAGAGTGATGGGGGCTCGAAAATTGACATTAGTCGTCCATCCTCTGGTGCGCTGTCAGTCTAAGTGAAATGAAAAAAAGATATGTGAACAGCAGCGGCAGGAGAAAGGAATTGATGTTACTTTCCCCCAACTATTAAATGATCTGGAGAGAGAGAGAGAAACCACTGACTGCTATGTATATCCCATGCAGTTGTGTTTACAACAAATTATGATTTGTTATAATAATAAGATTGAAGACCAGCTTATGACTGGATATTCTTAAAAAATGCTATTTGAGCAAAGAATGATGATACCATGTTGGTCACATTGCGATACAAGGTTATACATATGATCAGAAATAATACTAAAGGCTTTGCACAGAACATCCGGTCTGGGAAGGGTGTAGTGATGCTTGATGGTTCGGGCTTGGAAGGGGGGTGTGTCGGAAAATCCGACACCATTTAATAATATCATACAGACAGATAATTGCTGTGTTGTATAAACAAGTTACCCATAGAAAATGTAAATTGTAGTGGAATTTCCGTCTATAGAAAACAGGATATCATTACCACATACTATTATAAATTCACCACCTATTATGGTGGGAATTATTCTTAAATACATTAGTCTTTGGACTTTACCTTCATAAAAACATCTCATATAAATTAACTTAATTATCAGAATTCAAATAGAGTAAATGTGACCCTTCTATCACTTACTGTCATCTGGACAATGTAAGCCAGGCGTCAGGGAGGAGGGAGTGGTCAGCCATTGTTGTTGTCACCTCCGAGACGCGTGGAGCAAATTCGGCTCCTATTATATCTGGACAATGTCGGCCAGTAGCGTCAGTAGTATGGAGTGTTAGACATTGTTATTGTTTAAGACCAGAGTCGTGGAGCAAATTCGGCTCCTATAAATTCTCTTGGACGAAGTGTTATGGAAGATCAGAGTAGTGATCTGCCATCATCAACACGCTGTCATCAATTTCAAGGGAAGTGTCTTTTTCAGAAACCCGTTTATCTTTCATTTATGGCCATTAATGTCAGTAGATATAGGGTGGGCCGGTTAGATCACAAATGATCGACTCAAACAAGGTAATTAAGCCAGGTCTTTATGTTTCCTTGTACAGTGTTTTCTCTGATATAGCTGTCATATATTAGGATTCTGGCTTTACAGCTAGCGCCCTTTTGACAGGTCAAGACAAGGAAGCATGCTTTGTGTACCAGTTACTGGGTGTTGGAAGCTACCTCAAAGAGGATAATTTGGTGTCTACATCCTGGTTATACCTGGTGGACTAAGGCCTGCTGTACAATAAGATAAGGAACCTCTTCAATGTATAATATGTAGTCTAATACTGTAGTTTGATTGGCTGCATATATATAAATTTAATATAAACCCCCCCTAATGTGTAGAGGATCGATTTATGAGATTATTGCAGAAATACAGTCCACTTATCATCATACAAATTGCTATCAAAGTATACAAATTAACGTAAATATAAATTCATATTAATTAAATAAATATAAATCTCACAGGTCGGTTCCCACATTATTTGGACCTTCAGAACCGGATTATTTGGTCCTTTGAACCCTCATTTGGTCATCTTAGTACCGGATGAACCAGTTAACCAGTGGATTCATTAAATAACTAGTGCAGTGTGATTTATACAAAGCCAGTCAAAGACGGCGGCGTTGCCTCGAGCGAGTTCACGAGCCCCACTCAGTTCAGATCAGCCTCATCAGCGGTTTCAGGGACACCCACAGATATTTGGTGGCGTGTTATTCCGTGAGATGACAGCGCTAATATTGAAGCCAGCCAAATTAGTGACTGTGTCTTCGCGATATTGTTCACGGATTTCGAGGTGTTAAATTTCGCGAGAGATTATCTACGAATTTTGTGGACTTTATTTCGTGAGGTCACTAATAATATTTAATACTTCTTGATAATATTAGAAGTTTTATAGAGGCAATTAAGAGGCTATTATCAATAATTGTGCATATTATTTCTCTAAAATAGAGAGTTATTTAATATACTGAACTAGTGTTCACAATATATTATTTACTAATTGGCAACCCACAACAGGGTAGGATATTACCAGGGACTAGTTGAACTATTTTTTGTTCATCCTAGTCCCATTATTACCATAGTCTAGTTGTACTATATTGAACAACCTAGCACCATTAATGAATGGTATAGACCCTATTTTGGGTGTAATTTTTATGAACTCGAGTTGAGTTGTATATATAATAATTTACTTATGATCATTACACCTTTGAGTGATTAATTAGTGTCTATACCATCCTAGGGTGATATAGAAGAGCTAAGCTAAAGGTACTTCCAGTGACACTGGTTTATCGCAAAAATCATTAGTGTGTATGATTGTATATATATAATGTGTATTAATTTTAAGTGCTAACCTCTAGTAGAGGTAGGATTATTGCCTAGCGAGTGCAGAAATTTACCCTAGGCTACCATTAGAGCTTGTTCAGCATTATGAGCAGCCCAAGTACAAGTCCCACAAGGCTTCACCAACTAGCCAGTATGGATAATGCAGGGAGAATGAAAAGAACCCTTATAGGTCTTAAAGGCCACTTAACAAGACAGATCAAGAAATGTGAAGATTTGTCACAACAATCACCAATTGATTATGCTGACCTGGAAAGCTATTATCAAGCAGCTACAGGTAAATTTGAGCAAATCAAATGCCAAATAGCAACATATGTGGCTGAACTTGCCAACACCAATTTATCAGAAACAGAAATAGACGACATTATGGTTGATCTAGCGAATTATGAAGATCACACTCAGGCCACGTTACAGCCTTACGTCAAATTAATTGCCCAGAACAAGGCAACAGCCACAACAACAACAGTTGCATCTAATACGAGTCAAGCAGAAGCTCGACTCCCTCCAATTAATTTACCCACTTTCTCAGGAAAAGATGAGGAAGATTGGGACGAATTTTGGAACAAATTCGTTGACCTTGTAGACTCAAAACAATCTTTACCAAAGAGTAGTAAATTCTCTTATTTGCAAGGCCAATTATCAGGTGAGGCTAAAACAGTAGTATCCCATCTGAGATTAACTAATGACGGCTATGATCTGGCAGTAAAACTCCTCAAGGATAATTATGCTGATCCAGAAGTAAGAACATCACATTTAGTTCATTAGCTGTTGCATTTACCCCCACCGGAGGCTTCAGCTGATTCACTCCAAGTCTTCAAGCTGGAGGTAGAATCATTGATCAATGCCCTCAGCCTGACAGCAGATACAAACGGGGCTGAGTGGGTCTTGAAAATAATTGTCCAGGAGAAAATACCTAGGGACATATTGAGACAAATGAGTGTTCATTACAATAAAAGCATCTTATCCATGAATGAAATATCTGAGGGTTTATGGTCAGTAGTCATCAATTACGAACACATGACAAATTAAAACCACCAAGTAAACCCTTAGAAACCAATAATAGTAAACCACAGAGTACCAAAGGTACTCCAAATCAATCTAGACAATATAATTCAACACCAAAGTGGAACAGTAGCAGTGTGGGCGTATATGCAGTGGGACCCTCCAAGCCTATAGTTACTGTGTCACCCAAGAACGTGACACCAAAGGGTACTGGAAGCTATGGAACATGTTTGTTCTACAATGAGAAACATTCAATGTACCACTGCCCTAATTTTCCTGATAGTGACGCCCGTGTTGAGTGACTCAAAGATTTGCAACATTGCACGAGGTGCCTCAGGAAACATAACATCAAGGACTGTGAGACCCAATTACACACCTGTAATAGGTGTAACAAAGGTCAGCACCATGCAGTATTGTGCAGAGACACCAAAACGTCGTCTCCAAACCCCAAGGTGGAAGATAGCATTCCCACCACAGTAATTCAGTACTGCAAGGTGCAACAAACAAAGAGTGACCAATCGGCTAAGTCTAAAGGTAATACGACTTTGCCTACTGCCCAAATTACCATCCTGAATAAGAGGGCCAAGGTCCATACCCATGGGTTGTTTGACCAAGGGTCCCAGAGAACATATGTCACTAAAAAGTTGGCAGATGAACTACAATTAAGGCCTGTAGCCCAGATGTCATTCAATATCTCAGGGTTTGTAACAGATGCAGGACCTCAAGTCTACCAGGTGGTACAACCATCAGTACGTTTAGGCAGGTACGTCTGTCGAGTACAAGCCATTGTGGTGGAAAAAATACCAGTAGACTTACAAGTTCAAGGTCTGAGAGCAACAGCCAAATTCCTGAGAAATAGAGGAATAAAATTGGCAGATAATATTAAGTCTGATCACCTTACCGACTTCGGTCTCCTTGTTGGGACAGACTATTGCCATCGATTCATCGGTAGCCCTACTAAATATCAGGGCATAACCATGTTAAACTCTGCAGGAGGTAAATTACTCTCAGGCCCAGTATCAAGCCTGAGGAGACCTATGCCTGCAGATAAACAATACCAATAGAAATCTAAATTTGTCAGCTGATTATATTTCTCCAGTAGCATTATACTAAGGAGATTACAGCTGACTATACCAACAGAGGTTGATGTTAGTATCATCATTTAAAGCTGAAGATGAGTTCATGAGGCCTCAGTGGCAAATCAGTGAACAGTAGCCTAAAACAGCTACAAGTCACTGCGACCAATGTCACTGAACCCACTGCAGTCTCAGAACCATACTTTACTTTAATGATGAGCTATTCAATCTTCTGAATCAATTAACTAAATTAAACCCCAATAAAGCTGATGACTGATTTGATACATTTATTATTTAATCAAGATGTATTCCATGGGCCTCAGTGTTTATATATCAGTGACCAGTTACCTGAACAAACTTCGAGTTATATCTAATGTCACTGATCTCACTGCAGTCCCTGAATCATACTTGACTGTAGTACTTGATCACATTCAGTCTTCTGGGTTAAATAATATGTAATTAGGCTTGAATTTTAGCCTTTCAAGAGTTAACAGGGAAATGAAATCGCATTAGACTTCTAACCCCTGCAACTCTAGTACGGGACATCCGTCCTGTACGAACAGACGCACAAATGTGTGATTACTAACTACTAACATCAAATTAATCTAATAATTCGAAGGAGGAGTATCGGTGTTCGTCTGTTCTAAATAGGACTTCGACCCGTGAGCAGCCCCTGGGGAATTATGTCGAGCAAATTCGGCTCCTATAAATTCTCTTGGACGAAGTGTTATGGAAGATCAGAGTAGTGATCTGCCATCATCAACACGCTGTCATCAATTTCAAGGGAAGTGTCTTTCCGAAACCCGTTTATCTTTCATTTATGGCCATTAATGTCAGTAGATATAGGGTGAGCGGTTAGATCACAAATGATCGACTCAAACAAGGTAATTATGCCAGGTCTTTATGTTTCCTTGTACAGTGTTTTCTCTGATATAGTTGTCATATATTTGGATTCTGGCTTTACAGCTAGCGCCCTTTTGACAGGTCAAGACGAGGAAGCATGCTTTGTGTATCAGTTACTGGGTGTTGGAAGCTACCTCAAAGAGGATAATTTGGTGTCTACATCCTGGTTATACCTGGTGGACTAAGGCCTGCTGTACAATAAGATAAGGAACCTCTTCAATGTATAATATGTAGTCTAATACTGTAGTTTGATTGGCTGCATATCTATAAATTTAATATAAAACCCCCCTAATGTGTAGAGGATCGATTTGTGAGATTATGAGATTATTGCAGAAATACAGTCCACTTATCATCATACAAATTGCTATCGAAGTATACAAATTAACATAAATATAAATTCATATAAATTAAATAAATATAAATCTCACAGGTCGGTTCCCACAGGGTGGGAGGGGGGTAGGGGTTTGGTGGGGGTGGATGGGGAGAGGGTAAGGCCATCCCACTACCACGTCCATCTCACAATGTCTCAAACCTCCACGAAGGTTAGACCTTAACGAGACGGATTGCCATTTCATTCATTCAGGAGTCATGAACATTCTGTGACGTTGTCTTGCTATGATAACGCCGTTGTGTGATACAAGCTCTTCACAACAGTAATGGGTGTAGGAAGAAGAGGTGATGGAGATTGAGTAAACATGCATACATTTCAATGATCACAGGAGTGAGAGAGACAGAGAGTGAGAGAGACGGAGAGAGAGAGAGAGAGAGAGAGAGAGAGAGAGAGAGAGAGAGAGAGAGAGAGAGAGAGAGAGAGAGAGAGAGAGAGAGAGAGAGAGAGAGAGAGAGAGAGGGACAGAGAGAGAGAGAGAGAGAGTGAGAGTGTTGAACTTGAGGATATTGAACAAGTCAATTTAATAATAGTATCAAAACTATGTTTTTCCGCATTGTCTTATATATGTTTACTTTGTATGTGAGGAACATTGCCCGCCTAAGGGGGAGAGAGAGAGAGAGAGAGAGAGAGAGAGAGAGAGAGAGAGAGAGAGAGAGAGAGAGAGAGAGAGAGAGAGAGAGAGAGAGAGAGAGACAGAGAGAGAGAGAGTGAGTGTTGAACTCGAGGATACTGAACAAGTCAATTTAATAATAGTATCATAACTATGTTTTTCCGCATTGTCTTATATATGTTTACTTTGTATGTGGGGAACATTGCTCGCCTAAGGGAGAGAGAGAGACAGAGAGAGAGAGACAGAGAGAGAGAGAGAGAGAGAGAGAGAGAGAGAGAGAGAGAGAGAGAGAGTGGGTGGTAAGTGGAACAGACGGAGTCGCTGACCGTAGCTACATCTCTTTTTCCTTAACGAAACGCAGTGGGTAATGGATACCCGGCCACTTCCGCCCGTGTCTGAGGAAGTAATGGCAGTCATTGCGTACCCTCTGGGAGGGGAAGATATAACCAGCTACTTGGAAATGCTCTTCAGTTACCCTCTGACCAGTGGGCAGTACACACACCCCTCCGTGGACTTTGAAAAACGCTTAAGGGTAAGTGGGTAATGGTTCACATCCGTCCAGGTCTGTCACCTATACACTCCCATACGTTGTTACATAAAACAGACCTTCTCCATGTTACGGCCCTCTCGGGACGCAACGGGGTCCTTTCTCTGATGTTGTTAGAGGAAGATATATGTATCCGTTCCCGAGCCAGTAGTGGCTATCAAGGGATGAGATCCGTGACGCAAGTAACTTAAAAGGGAGTAGGGAAAGAAAGTTAAGAACTTTCTATTATAATGTTCACCATCACCGAATAAATATATATAATAACTAAGTGCACAAAGGGGAGGGGTATTAACACTTAACAAGGGGATTACTCCTCAATCGATGTCTTCTACTGAAGACGCTGGTGCCACAACTCTCGGTGCCTTCTTCGTGGCCTCACGACGTGTCCTCTGAGAATGCCGAGCCTACCCGGGCCACAGGTCAGCCAAAACGCAGGTCCACTGGGGGCACCGTCGTGGAGGCCGTCAACCACACGTCCAGCTGGTCTGCTGGCAGGTACTGAGCCACCAAGGCTGGTACGGCCACTCCACGAACGATATAAGGGGTACGCCCTAGACAGGAGTCTCGTGTGATATCGCAAATCACCCTCCTGTCCTCAATACCCCAGTGGATTATCGTCTCCAACAGTCGGTCCCGGGTAAATCCTTTCACTGCCACTCCACTGGCAGGCTAACACACCACAGTGTTCTTCCGGGGGGACGACGTCACAACAGCTGCAGCAAACTTCACAGTATGGAGACTGGCTGCCTCGGGTAGACTGACTCGACTCCCATCACAGTAGTCCCAGGTCGACTCTGTAAGCAGACACGTCATCAATAACTGGGACACTAATACACCACACTTACGGGCTCGGACACAAACACCTGACGTATCCAGTCCATAGATGGCGCTGTCGTCGGAGCACCACCTCACCAGAGGTCAGGAGCGGCGGTGTTGAGCGCTGAACCAGACTGGAAACTGGTCCTCGAGGCCAGTACACGCTGTCCTCACTAGGTGTCGTCGTCCGTTTGGCGGGGGTTTCGGGAGCTGACCCACAGATGGCGTGGTTGTCACTGCTCCAGGCTCGGACGCTGGATCCGGGTTCGTAACACTCCACCAACTGTTGCCTCATCTCATTCACAACTTAAGAGTGACTACTCTCTCTTTCTCATCCTCCTTCTCCTCCACACTTCCTACCATGTATGGCCGAACTATTACCCTCATGGATCATCTCCAAACACAGCTGCATAACTCGAAGAAAATAGACTTGAAAAAACGATTAAGGCAAATGGACCACATCCCTCCTGCTGGACTCTGCTCTCTCCCACTTCCGGCTGTGAGCATAGCTCCAAGAAAATAATGGATGTCAAAACCACAAATGGGCCAAAACACTCTCACGCCAAGGGGAAGCTCCCCTCACCCTTCCAACACCCCTCCCCCACCCCAAACAACATATTCGCCTATGTTGGGTCCCCTCACACATACACACAGCCTCTACATAGCTTACTTACTATCATCAAAACTATTATCTACACACAGGATTAAGTCTACGGCAAACACACATACATATTTAACTACTCTTTCCACATATTCCACTCATATCCTCGTATTTCTTACTCTACCACATACCACACATACTCTCCTACACCCCCAACAACATGACCTCCCATCTTTCCTGACCACATACCCAAACACCAGACGCTCACACGCGCCAAACTTCCGGGAAAATCCCCCCAAACCCTTTGTGACTAGACACCTGCGCACCACCTGTCCAGCTGGCTCTCAAGAGAGCCACCTGGGCAGATGGCGTGTGTGGTTCTAGTCCTCAACTTCACTACTCTCATGTTGGTTTGTATTTGCAAATCTTATGTTCTCTAGGTGTGCAACAAGTCTTAGCCTGATTATTTTTCAAGTATTTTGCAGGGTATGCTTGTCAGTGATACAGGTCATTAGTTAAGTGCTTCCTTCCTATTCCCTTTCTTGAAGATGGGTACCACTTTTGCCTTCTTCCAGCAACTGGTCAACTCTCCCATTCTAAATGAATCATTGTAGATCCATGCAACAGGGACGCTGAGGGGCCTGCGCACCTTCTTTCAGGTGATACTTTGTCTGGTCCAACTGCGTTAGTTGCATCCAGTGTTGTCAACTGTTTCACTATCTCCTCAGCTCTCATCTCAGTATCTGATAATCTTTCATCTTGGGTCATCTCTTCTAACAACGGGAGACGCTCCAGTTCGGTAGTGAACACTCCATGGAAATTGGCATTCAGTGCCTCGCAGATTTCATTGTCACTTTCCATATATGCCACTTCTGTTTTCCTTAGTCTTGTCATACTCGTAATTTTTTTCCGATTGTCTTATTATGTTAATGAAATCGTTCCTAGCTCTATTACATCTAATCCTGTTGTCCTCTGTCCTTTGTCTTCTGTGCTTCCTTCACTCCCTCCTGCTTCTCATTTTTGCTTCCTGACACTGTCTATTAAACCATGGGTTATTATATTCCCTCGTACCCTTTTCTTTATTGGTGGTATAACTCTCTCTTCGGCCTCCTTGCATTTCCAAGTGACTAGGTCCATCATATTTATGGATTGTTTTTCCTCTAATTTCTTCCTCCCACTGCATGTCTCCCAAATATTCCCTTATCCTCCTGTAATCCCCTTTCCTGTAGTCAACTCTCCTTTCCCAGACCTCTTATTCCGTGGTCACAATTTTGAGTTCCATCATGTAGTCAAAGACTAGGACATATTGTTCACTGGCTCTTAGAGGTCTTTCACGTTCCAAATTCTACGTTCTGGTGAAAATCAGGTCTAAGAGGCTCGATGTATCCCCTTCTTCTTTCCCTTGTGTCTTCCTTCACATGCTGTGTTAGGAAATTCCTGTCTATAATCTTTACTAGCTTTGATTCTCCCTTTTCCTCTTCGCCATGGGGATTCCTTGATTCCCAAATGATCTCTCCATGATTTAGATACCCCATGACCAGCAGTTTCGCTCTCATTCTGCATGCTGTTGTTGCTGCCCTCTGCAGTTAATCTGTACACGCCGTGTTGTCATCATACACCTGCCTTGGCCTTCAAATATTTGGTGGGGGATTGTAAATTATCAAGAACACAATCTTCTTCCCATCTACTGTCAGAGTCCTGTGAATGTATCTCATGCTTTCATTAGTACCCAGATTTTCCAGGTCTTCAAACTTTCATTTCTACTTTATTAGGAATATCACCCCCCCCCCTCCCACCCTGTCTCTGTGTCCTTTCATTTCTTATCATTCGTTACCGCCCCTCCCCACCCCCTGGAAAGATTGCGTCCGAGATCATATCATTTATTTTAGTTTCCACTATTGCAATTATGTCAGGATCTGCCTCACTAACTCTTAATCTTATCTCTTCTGCTTTATTGGATACCCCAACAGAATTGGTATACAAAACCTTGAAACTCCCTCATGGAGACTCTGGTAACAGAGTTCACTCTTTCTTTCAAGGTCTTGCGGTCTGGGGGGGGGGGTCTAGGCAGCTAGAGGGGGGGTCGAAAGGGCATAATAGGTCTGAAAGTTAGGGAGGGTCTGAAAGGCATTAGGGGGTTGAGAGGTTGAGTGAGGCTGAGAGTCAGATAGAGGCTGAAAAGTGGAGGGAGAGCAGGAGAGGGGCTGGGGGCAAAGGGGAGAATGGAGCATGGGGTGTGTGAGTGGAAGAGAGGTTGTATTAGTCAGGGGGGAATCAGGGGTAAGTGAGGATTTTGGGGTAGAAGGGGGAAGAGGGAGGTGGGAGAAGAGAGGGGTGGGGCTGTGGATTTAAGTGAGGGAAGAGAACGGGTTTCGTGGGCAGTGAAGAGGTAAGGGGGTAGCAAGGTGAGGTGGTCATATGGGAGCAGTGGTGCAGAGGAGGGATAGAGGCTGGGCGGTGGGGAGGAGGGGGGCCAATGAAAGGTGGGATGGAGCAGATGGGATTGGATGCAATGGGGGCGGAAAGGGCGAGGGAGTTGTCGGGAGGGGAAGGAGGGGAGGGATGGGAAGGTTGATTTTGTTGATGGGTATGGGTTGACCATATAAGGGCAAATGAAGAGTGTGATGTAGCAGGTGTAATTGGGAGCAAGGGGGTAGGAGGAAGGGGCAGGGGGAGTTGTTTGGGGTAGAAGCAGGGGGGGGGGAGCCAGGGTGTGCATATTGGCTTGCCTTGTGGGCTAATTGTTTATCTTTCGTGTTACGGACCAGAGCCCAGCGTCGTAACACGGAGCTGTGACGACCACGCCATCCGTGAGTCGGCTCCCGAAACCCCCTCCAAATGGACGGCGCCATCTAGCGAGGTCGGGATATACCAGCCACAGGCGCTGGTTTCCCGTCTTAATTAGCTCGTAACGTAGCTGCTGCTGACCTCTGGTGAGATGACGCTTAGACAGCAACGCCATCTATGGAGTGGATAGGTGGACGTTTGTGTCTAAGCCTGTAAGTGAGGTGCCCTAGAGTGTCCCTAGTACTAATGACATGTCTGATTACAGAGTCGACCTGGGACTGCTGTATTCGACGATGGATCAGTCTACCCAAGGCAGCCAAAGTCTCTCCACATGTTTGCTGCAGAAGCATGAGTTGCTCCCGGACGAACACTGCTGAGAGTGTTAACCTGCCTGTGACGTGGCAGAGTTGAGGAATTGTCGTACCCGGGGGTTGACTGGTGGAAGAGACTAGCCACTGTGGTGCTATAGAGAGGAGAGTGATCAGCGGAATCACACGAGGCTCCTGCCTAGGGCTCGCCACCCTAGTATTGATCGTGGAGTGGCCTACTCAGCGGGATTGATCGGAACCTGCCAGCTACAGGCTGGATTTGTGGTTGAAGGCCTCCATGACGGTGCACCCAGTGAGACTGTGATTTGGCTGGCCTGTGGCCGGGGTAGATTCGCCGAGAGAATCGGAGGATTCTTCGTGGGCCAGAAGAAGAGAACCAGGGCTACTCATCGTGAGCACCGTGGAGCATTCTCCGTCTTCAGAGGAAGACTAATTTGTATATATAAGTGTAGTCATAGTAACCCCGCGTGTGACTGTGTTATATTTATTTATGGTGGTGGTAATAATATATTTAAATTAGTGCATTTGTATCCCTTCCCCTTTAATTTACTTGTGTTACGGAACACATCCCTTGAAAGCCACTACTAACTTGGGGCCGGATACCCAAACTCTAATAACATCAGAGAAGAACCCCAGTTACGACCCAATAGAGCCGTAACATTTCGTCATATATCTCTTAATAAAAACATGTAATAGTGTTTGCTGCCTTTGAGTAAATGTTTATGCTTCATTATATAGTCCACTGCCCCTTCATCAGAAAACTGCACTTAAACAGGCCGATTCTTAGTACAATTGTAAGGTCCAATCCGGTGGCTGAAGTACACCTCGTTTTATGCCATCTCGGCATTAATACACCTCAAAATCTCATTTAATTCAAACTTTTCCATTTCTATTCTTTCATGCCTTTCATTCTATCTTTTCAAGCCATTTGGGTGACAGAAGTTTTTTTTTTATTTATAAAAGTACAATATACACAATAAAAAAGATACAAAGCCTGACAAAGTACATAGTAAAGAACCCAAAGAACTCTTAAGACAACAAATATTATACAGAACAAGTGCAAGAGCATGAAGACTTTTTTTTTTGTATTTTTCCTTTTTTTTGTACAAGAATACAACATAAAAAAGAAATCCAATCATGCATAACACAAGATCCACATGAGTAACACAGAGAACACAAAGGCTCACACAGAGCAGCTACACATAATAAGCCAGCGGCATAAAAAAAAAAAAAATTAAAATAACACAAGGGAAAAATTACATGAAGCATGACGGATAAAAGTACCCAAAAGGGTCACACACACAAGGCATAAGCCCACATAAACAGGAGCACAGCACCAGAGCAGGCAGGAACCGGTGGAACAAATGAAAAGATACATACACATACACACCACAACACAAGGACCTGCATACACAGGAGTCGGACGCAACAAAACGCCCACACAAACAAACAGGAGGAAACACCAGAATGCACGGGAACTGGGAAACAAGGTCCAGAACGACAGCCAAGCACACACAAAAAAAAAAAAACAGCGGAACACGCAGGATCCGGCAAAGGAACACAAAACACACACAAACCCAAACAACAAGGACACACACACAAGGAGCAACACAAAAGCACAGCACAGGCAAACACACACAACGCACCGCCGAGGAAGCCCTCAAGGGGCAGGGGGAATACACACAACCCAAACGCCCAAATGACCCAATAAGCCCTCCCCCAAATCCATCGACACCACACCAATACACTAATCAAACCCCCGACCCCCCCACCAACCCCAAAACATCACTCTGAACATACGTGTTAGTGAACCAATCAGCAAACCTCATCGGAAAAGCACGCCGCAACCACCACCATGTGAAACACAAACGCCCCCGCAGAAAACCCAGAATCCGGCAAACCCCGTAGCCCTCCAAACGCCCAACCCACACGCAAAACACATAATCCACAATCAAGACACTCAGAGTGTTCCGAAGCCGCCCGGAGCCCTGAGGAAACGAAAGAAACAGGAACCGTAAAACATCCCCCCGAAACCCGGGCCCACAGAACACCGCAATCACATCACGCAACCAAGCAACTAAACCCTGTACCATCTCACAAAAATAAAACACATGTAACTGAGTCTCAACCAATCCACAATGTGCACACGTCGCGGAAGAATGCAACCCAAGCATACACAAACGATCATTCGACGGCAAGGACTCGTGCAGCATACGAAAGAGAAACTCCCGCTGCTGCGGAGCCAAATGCCGCCCACCCAAGGCCGACCAAATCCCCCCCCCCCCCAATCCCAGCATGGAAACAAACCCTCAACCCGATGGCTCACACGACGAAGGAGAACCCCATAAACCCCCCGACACGACAGGGACAAAAACCCAGGAACACGACAGAGCTTCCGTAGAATCCCAACTGCCCACGAATACACAGCAGGTGTACAAAAGGCGACCTCACACCCAGTCCCTAACTCAAGCAAATAACTAAACCGAACTGAACAGAAATAAATCCCAAGTGCACCGAGGCCCCCACCCACCCCCAAATACTGACGCAACGACACCCAAAACAAAGCCAACGCCTTGGTAAAAACATCAGGGATGCCAACACCCCCCTCCTCCACCCGCAAAACCATGGAGGAGCGACGAACTGGATGATACTTCCCACACCACACATACCGATAAACTCTGCACTCCAACCTATGAGCACGCCGCCGATCCAGGGGGAAGCACTGAGCCAAAAACCACACCCTCAAAAGAACTTTGCTAGTAACAACAATCGCCCCCTGATAAACCGTCAATGGACGCGAGGATAACAAACCAACCGCCATCTCAACCGACCGACACACCGCATCCCAATTCCACTCCAAGGATTGGGCATATGAGCTAAACCAAGTAATTCCGAGAACCCGAAGCGACCTGACCACTGGAAACCACGACCCCGCCCACACTGAACGGGAGGTCCAGCTCCCCAGTCCCATCAGACAGGACTTATCCCTATTAACAAGGGCCCCAGTGGCCAGCTCAAAACGCCGAACAAGGTCCTGAACCGCAACCACAGAGCCATCGGTCGCCACAAACAGAACCGTATCGTCAGCATACCCACAGATCGGTAAACAGAGACCAGCGGGCAGCCTCGGAGGAACCACCAAAGCACATGACTTAACCGCACGAAACAAAGACTCCTGAAAAATAACATAAAGGAGCATAGATAAGGGACACCCTTGCCGCACCGAACGGTGAACGGCAAAGGGGGCACTAAAAAAAACAATAATGCACACACGACTATGACAGCGGGCATACAACATACGAACCCAAGAAAGAAACAACGGAGGAAATCCGAACCACTCCATAGCCTGCAGCACAAAGCCCATCGACACACGGTTGAATGCTTTCGACCAATCTAAGCTGAGCATCGCCGCAGGTAGGCGAA
Source organism: Procambarus clarkii (assembly GCF_040958095.1). Taxonomy (NCBI): domain Eukaryota; kingdom Metazoa; phylum Arthropoda; class Malacostraca; order Decapoda; family Cambaridae; genus Procambarus; species Procambarus clarkii. The sequence continues at coordinate 1,950,869 of NC_091212.1, read as the reverse complement.
GCTCAGAGGCACACAGAAGCACATCACGTAAAAGAGCATTGCACTGAAGCAAAGACCTACCCGGAATGCCACAAAATTGCTCAACCGAAACCACAGAACCAATAATATCCCGACACCGACCTGCCAGCCACTTCGAGACAACCTTATAATCAACATTTAACAGGGTGATCGGCCTCCAATTCGACAGAAAACGCAAATCACCTGGCTTCGGAAGCAACCTCACAACCCCATCATAATGGGATGCAGGTAAGGAACAGGTCAGGAAACAAAATCGCACCACCTCCAAAAAAGCCTCTCCAATCACATCCCAGAAAGTCACATAAAATTCCACAGGGAACCCATCCGAGCCAGGCACTCTGCCGGAACGGAAAGACCGCACCACATCCCAGAGCTCAGCCGACGACACGTCTCTCACCAAAGCGGAACAACCCGCAGCCGACAAACCAGGTGAGCAGTGACGAAAAAAGAAAGCAGCCAAAACCTCATCCACCCCTACCTTCCCATACAGCGCTCCCAATTCCTGCTGCACATACAACAGGACCCCATCCGTGTTAGACAAAACAGAACCGTCCGGACGCTGGAGACCGGTGAAAAGAACCGAGTCCCGAAGGGCTTTCTCCTTTCGCAAAAGAAAAGGAGAAAGCCGTTCACCAGACACACGCTCGTCAGCACGAGCCCTGGGTGACGGAAGTGGCATCGTCTGCATGACTTGTCATGCTGTGTAGAGGCAGGCCATTATGGCCACCATAAAAGCTTAGTTGTACAGTTAAGATGAATAAAACATGTAGATACTTATTTATATAGTGTGTTTATGATGTAATAACACCACAAACATTGTTGTTGGGGGAGAATAGTGTATCTGTCCTTGAATCAGTGAGGGAGGCAGCTGTCAGCTGTGTGTGTGACGACGTCTCTTTTATATTGCCTGAACCCACCATACCAGCTTAGTTTTAGAGTTATTTTGAATAAAACTATATATAATTATATATAACGTCAATATATAGTGAATAAAGGCCAAACCAGTATGGTGGGAGGAGAATGTTGGCCAGTAAGGTGTTGTTGAGGGAGGGAGTGGCGGCTAGTGGCTGGCAGGCTGGTGGCGCAGCCACTCCTCTTGCTCTTTGACTCACCATAGCAACTCAGTAGTTTATTATGGTGAACTAAACATGCAAATATTTATATATAACCTGTGTATATAGAGTAATAACAACAAAACTATTTGTTTATTGTTTTATGCACATAATAAATAAATCCCTAATATGCACACCAAAATTTTGAGTATATAGCTGATTCACCCCTTTATATTAGATAAATATATTACACTACACACTATTGAATAATGTTACTCTAAAAACTAAGAAAAAATCAATCAGAGATATTTAAATAATTAGGTAATAATATCTTTGTGGCAACTACCGCCTGAGAGCTGTGGCTGACCTGACCACCACAGCTGTGAACATTACTCTGTTAACGCCCACATTATGCCAGACTTCCTCAGCCTATTGCGGCCAAAATATGTTACCTACAATTTTTTTATTTATCCCATGCTCAGGGAACACAAATAAACATTTTAGAAGACGAAAATAAATTTAGAATTTTTTTTTTCTAGCGCACAGGGGTGTAAAAGTCCTCAGGACCCCTTAGCAGCTTAAACGCTAGCCATGCTGTTAGTCGCACCTAATTCATTTGCAAGCCAAGTACATTCACTTTCCCAGGCTTCCCTACCCTTCCTAATTTTTCCCTGAATATAGTCCACACGCTCTTGTTTTTTTCTCTCAACCTCATTCTGTATTTGTTGAAAAATCTAACATTTTATTCCCAAGATCAAATTCTTAATCCATACGCTCCTCCTCTCAACTTTCTTATCAGCTTCTCTACAAGCTTATCTCCCTCTTCCTTGCTATTTATTTGTCTTTTGCTTTGCTATTACCTGGTCACCCTTCCTTATTTTGCCATTGTAATAAATAACCTTAGCTAACAGGCGTTCCAATTACCTTACTCGTCCTGCTACACAATAGGCGAGTGAGTATCCAGGCACTCTCCAATGATGCGGTGAATGGCAGGTGAGGTTAAGGTCTGTCATGACTTGACGTGGGTGAGCTCAAGGTCTGTCACGGCTTGAGGCAGGTGAGGTTAAGGTCTGTCATGATTTGAGGTGGGTGAGCTCACGGTTTGTCACGGCTTGAGGCAGGTGAGCTCACGGTCTGTCACGACTTGAGGTGGGTGAGCTCACGGTCTGTCACGGCTTGAGGCAGGTGAGCTCACGGTCTGTCACGGCTTGAGGCAGGTGAGCTCACGGTCTCTCACGGCTTGAGGCAGGTGAGGTCACGGTCTGTCATGACTTGAGGTGGGTGAGCTCACGGTCTGTCACGGCTTGAGGCAGGTGAGGTCACGGTCTGTCATGACTTGAGGTGGGTGAGCTCACGGTCTGTCACGGCTTGAGGCAGGTGAGGTCACGGTCTGTCATGACTTGAGGTGGGTGAGCTCACGGTCTGTCACGGCTTGAGGCAGGTGAGGTCACGGTCTGTCATGACTTGAGGTGGGTGAGCTCACGGTCTGTCACGGCTTGAGGCAGGTGAGGTTAAGGTCTGTCATGACTTGAGGTGGGTGAGCTCACGGTCTGTCAAGGCTTGAGGCAGGTGAGCTCACGGTCTGTCACGGCTTGAGGCAGGTGAGCTCACGGTCTGTCACGACTTGAGGTGGGTGAGCTCACGGTCTGTCATGGCTTGAGGCAGGTGAGCTCACGGTCTGTCATGGCTTGAGGCAGGTGAGGTTAAGGTCTGTCATGGCTTGAGGCAGGTGAGCTCAAGGTCTGTCACGGCTTGAGGCAGGTGAGCTCAAGGTCTGTCATGGCTTGAGGCAGGTGAGCTCACGGTCTGTCACGGCTTGAGGCAGGTGAGCTCAAGGTCTGTCACGGCTTGAGGCAGGTGAGGTCACGGTCTGTCATGGCTTGAGGCAGGTGAGGTCACAGTCTGTCACGGCTTGAGGCAGGTGAGCTCACGGTCTGTCACGGCTTGAGGTGGGTGAGCTCAAGGTCTGTCATGACTTGAGGTGGGTGAGCTCACGGTCTGTCACGGCTTGAGGCAGGTGAGCTCACGGTCTGCCACGGCTTGAGGTGGGTGAGGTCACGGTCTGTCATGACTTGAGGTAGGTGAGCTCACGGTCTGTCACGGCTTGAGGCAGGTGAGCTCACGGTCTGTCACGGCTTGAGGTGGGTGAGCTCAAGGTCTGTCATGACTTGAGGTGGGTGAGCTCACGGTCTGTCACGGCTTGAGGCAGGTGAGCTCACGGTCTGTCACGGCTTGAGGTGGGTGAGGTCACGGTCTGTCATGACTTGAGGCAGGTGAGCTCAAGGTCTGTCATGACTTGAGGCAGGTGAGCTCAAGGTCTGTCACGGCTTGAGGCAGGTGAGCTCAAGGTCTGTCATGACTTGAGGCAGGTGAGCTCACGGTCTGTCATGACTTGAGGCAGGTGAGCTCACGGTCTGTCATGACTTGAGGCAGGTGAGCTCAAGGTCTGTCATGACTTGAGGCAGGTGAGCTCAAGGTCTGTCACGGCTTGAGGCAGGTGAGGTCACGGTCTGTCATGGCTTGAGGCAGGTGAGGTCACAGTCTGTCACGGCTTGAGGCAGGTGAGGTCACAGTCTGTCACGGCTTGAGGCAGGTGAGGTCACAGTCTGTCACGGCTTGAGGCAGGTGAGGTCACAATCTGTCACGGCTTGAGGCAGGTTAGGTCACAGTCTGTCACGGCTTGAGACAGGTGAGGTCACAGTCTGTCATGGATTGAGGCAGGTGAGGTCACGGTCTGTCACGGCTTGAGGCAGGTGAGGTCACAGTCTGTCACGGCTTGAGGCAGGTGAGGTCACAGTCTGTCACGGCTTGAGGCAGGTGAGGTCACAGTCTGTCACGGCTTGAGGCAGGTGAGGTCACAGACTGTCACGGCTTGAGGCAGGTGAGGTCACAGACTGTCACGGCTTGAGGCAGGTGAGGTCACAGACTGTCACGGCTTGAGGCAGGTGAGGTCACAGTCTGTCACGGCTTGAGGCAGGTGAGGTCACAGTCTGTCACGGCTTGAGGCAGGTGAGGTCACAGATTGTCACGGCTTGAGGCAGGTGAGGTCACAGACTGTCACGGCTTGAGGCAGGTGAGGTCACAGACTGTCACGGCTTGAGGCAGGTGAATCCATGGGCGGTGAGAGATCAGCTCCTACTGTTCCACTACTTCAAATGTGTTCAACACTTATTTTCAATTACAATGTGTACTCACCTAGTTGTACTCACCTAGTTGTGTTTGCGGGGGTTGAGCTCTGGCTCTTTGGTCCCGCCTCTCAACCGTCAATCAACAGGTATACAGATTCATGAGCCTATCGGGCTCTGTCATATCTACACTTGAAACTGTGTATGGAGTCAGCCTCCACCACATCACTTCCTAATGCATTCCATTTGTCAACCACTCTGACACTAAAAAAGTTCTTTCTAATATCTCTGTGGCTCATTTGGGCACTCAGTTTCCACCTGTGTCCCCTTGTGCGTGTTCCCCTTGTGTTAAATAGACTGTCTTTATCTACCCTATCAATCCCCTTCAGAATCTTGAATGTGGTGATCATGTCCCCCCTAACTCTTCTGTCTTCCAGCGAAGTGAGGTTTAATTCCCGTAGTCTCTCCTCGTAGCTCATACCTCTCAGCTCGGGTACTAGTCTGGTGGCAAACCTTTGAACCTTTTCCAGTTTAGTCTTATCCTTGACTAGATATGGACTCCATGCTGGGGCTGCATACTCCAGGATTGACCTGACATATGTGGTATACAAAGTTCTGAATGATTCTGTACACAAGTTTCTGAATGCCGTTCGTATGTTGGCCAGCCTGGCATATGCCGCTGATGTTATCCGCTTGATATGTGCTGCAGGAGACAGGTCTGGCGTGATATCAACCCCCAAGTCTTTTTCCTTCTCTGACTCCTGAAGAATTTCCTCTCCCAGATGATACCTTGTATCTGGCCTCCTGCTCCCTACACCTATCTTCATTACATTACATTTGGTTGGGTTAAACTCTAACAACCATTTGTTCGACCATTCCTTCAGCTTGTCTAGGTCTTCTTGAAGCCTCAAACAGTCCTCTTCTGTTTTAATCCTTCTTATAATTTTAGCATCGTCCGCAAACATTGAGAGAAATGAATCGATACCCTCCGGGAGATCATTTACATATATCAGAAACAAGATAGGACCGAGTACAGAGCCCTGTGGGACTCCACTAGTGACTTCACGCCAATCGGAGGTCTCACCCCTCACCGTAACTCTCTGCTTCCTATTGCTTAGATACTCCCTTATCCACTGGAGCACCTTACCAGCTACACCTGCCTGTCTCTCCAGCTTATGTACCAGCCTCTTATGCGGTACTGTGTCAAAGGCTTTCCGACAATCCAAGAAAATGCAGTCCGCCCAGCCCTCTCTTTCTTGCTTAATCTGTGTCACCTGATCGTAGAATTCTATCAAGCCTGTAAGGCAAGATTTACCCTCCCTGAATCCATGTTGGCGATTTGTCACGAAGTCCCTTCTCTCCAGATGTGTTACCAGGTTTTTTCTCACGATCTTCTCCATCACCTTGCATGGTATACAAGTCAAGGACACTGGCCTGTAGTTCAGTGCCTCTTGCCTGTCGCCCTTTTTGTATATTGGGACCACATTCGCCGTCTTCCATATTTCTGGTAGGTCTCCCGTCTCTAGTGACTTACTATACACTATGGAGAGTGGCAGGCAAAGTGCCTCTGCACACTCTTTCAGTACCCATGGTGAGATCCCATGACCTGCCCTGTGTGTGTGTGTGTGTGTGTGTGTGTGTGTGTGTGTGTGTGTGTGTGTGTGTGTGTGTGTGTGTGTGTGTGTGTGTGTGTGTGTGTGTGTGTGTGTGTATTCACCTAGTTGTACTCACCTAGTTGTGCTTGCGGGGGTTGAGTTCTGGCTCTTTGGTCCCGCCTCTCAACCGTCAATCAACAGGACAAATGTGTGTGTGTGTGTGTGTGTGTGTGTGTGTGTGTACTCACCTAGCTGTACTCACCTAGCTGTGTTTGCGGGGGTTGAGCTCTGGCTCTTTGGTCCCGCCTCTCAACCGTCAATCAACAGGTGTACAGATTCCTGAGCCTATCGGGCTCTGTCATATCTACACTTGAAACTGTGTATGGAGTCAGCCTCCACCACATCACCCCCTAATGCATTCCATTTGTCAACCACTCTGACACTAAAAAAGTTCTTTCTAATATCTCTGTGGCTCATTTGGGCACTCAGTTTCCACCTGTGTCCCCTTGTGCGTGTTCCCCTTGTGTTAAATAGACTGTCTTTATCTACCCTATCAATCCCCTTCAGAATCTTGAATGTGGTGATCATGTCCCCCCTAACTCTTCTGTCTTCCAGCGAAGTGAGGTTTAATTCCCGTAGTCTCTCCTCGTAGCTCATACCTCTCAGCTCGGGTACTAGTCTGGTGGCAAACCTTTGAACCACCTTTGTGTGTGTGTGTGTGTGTGTGTGTGTGTGTGTGTGTGTGTGTGTGTGTGTGTGTGTGTGTGTGTGTGTGTGTGTTGTGTGTGTGTGTGTGTGTGTGTGTGTGTGTGTGTGTGTGTGTGTGTGTGTGTGTGTGTGTGTGTGTGTGTGTGTGTGTGTGTGTGTGTGTGTGTGTGTGTGTGTGTGTGTGTGTGTGTGTGTGTGTGTGTGTGTGTGTGTGTGAGTTTGTACACACCTATTTGCTTTTGCGGGGCTTGAGCTTTGGCTCTTTGGTCCCTCCTCTCAACTGTCAATCAACTGGTGTACAGATTCTTGAGCCTACTGGGCTCTGTCATATCTATATTTGAAACTGTGTATGGAGTCAGCTTTCACCACATCACTGCCTAATGCATTCCGTCTGTTACCTACTCTGACACTGAAAAAGTTCATTCTAACGTCCCTGTGGCTCATGTAGGTACTCAGTTTCCACCTGTGTCCCCTTGTTTGCATACCACCAGTGTTGAATAGTTTATCCTTGTCTACCCGATCGACTCCCCTGAGGATTTTGTAGGTAGTGATCATGTCTCCCCTTACTCTTCTGTCTTCCAGTGTCGTAAGGTGTATTTCCCACAGCTTTTCATCGTAACTCACGCCTCTTAGTTCTGGGACTAGTCTAGTGGCATATCTCTGAACTTTTTCCAGCTTCGTCTTGTGCTTGACAAGGTACGGGCTCCATGCTGGGGCTGCATACTCCAGGATTGGTCTTACATATGTATTATACAAGATTCTGTATCCTGTGTCCTTACACAGGTTCCTGAAGGCAGTTCTGATGTTAGCCAGCATCGCATATGCCGTAGACATAATTCTTTTTATGTGGGCTTCAGGAGACAGGTTTGGTGTGATATCAACGCCTAGATCTTTCTCTCTGTCTGTTTCATTAAGTACTTCATCTCCTATTCTGTATCCTGTGTCTGGCCTCCTGTTTCCACTGCCTAGTTTCATTACTTTGCATTTACTCGGGTTGAACTTTAGCAGCCATTTGTTGGACCATTCATTTATTCTGTCTAGGTCATCTTGTAGCCTCCTACTATCATCCTCTGTTTCAATCCTCCTCATAATTTTTGCATCATCAGCAAACATTAAGAGAAACTAGTCTATACCCTCTGGGAGATCATTTACATATATCAGAAACGGAATAGGTCCAAGGACTGCAACCCGTTCTCGCACTTTCTTACAGTCAATATTGCCTTATTAAATAAGTGCATATGTGACATACTAATTTTTGTGAATATTTTAGTTTTCCTTGAAAATCTTCATAGATAACACCGACCTTACCTAACCTTCTTAGTATGTTAAGATAAGCATCTTATTGCTATGCAATTACAATTATTACTTAACCTATACCTATAATAGGTTAAGTAATAATTGTAATTACGAAGCAATAAGATGCTTATCTTAACATTTAGGTAAGTTCGGTGTTTTCTATGAAGCTTTTCAAGGTAAACTAAAATATTCACAATAAATTAGTATGTCACATATGCACGTATTTAATAAGTCAATATTGACTATACGAAAGTGCGAAAACGGGTTGAGGACTGACCCCTGCGGGACTCCACTTGTAACGTCTCGCCAATCTGAGACCTTTCCCCTCACATTGACTCGTTGTCTCCTGTTGCTTAGGTACTATTTTATCCAATGGAGTACCTTCCCTTCCACTCCAGCCTGCATCTCCAGCTTTTTCACTAGCCTCTTGTGTGGTACTGTATCAAACGCTTTCTGGCAATCTAAAAATATGCAGTCTGCCCACCCTTCTCTTTCTTGTCTGATTTTTGTTGCCTGGTCATAGAATTCAATTAGCTCTGTGGGGCAGGACTTGCCATCCCTGAACCCATGTTGATGCTGTGTTACAAAGTTCCTTCGCTCCAGATGTTCCACTAGCTTTCTTCGCACAATCTTCTCCATCAGCTTGCATGGTATGCAGGTTAGGGACACTGGCCTGTAGTTCAGTGCCTCCTGTCTATCCCCTTTCTTACATATCGGGCCTACGTTAGCTGCTTTCCAAATTTCTGGCAGTTCCCCTGTTGCCAGTGATTTGTTATACACTATGGAGAGTGGCAGGCACAGTTCTTCTGCTCCTTCCTTTAGTATCCATGGGAAGATTCCATCTGGGCCTATAGTCTTTGTCACATCCAACTCTAGTAAACTCTTCCTTATTTCCCCGCTGGTAATCTCAAACTCTTCCTGTGGTTCCTGGTTAACTATTCCCTCTCTTATCTCTGGAATTTCTCCTTGCTCCAAGGTGAAGACCTCCTGGAATTTCTTATTCAGTTCCTCACACATTTCCTTGTCGCTTGAAGTGAATCCTTCTGCCTTTCATAACTTGTTCCTTTACTGTTGTTTTTCTCCTGATGTGGATGTGCAGCAATTTAGGCTTAGTCTTTACCTTGCTTGCGATGTCATTTTCGTATTGTCTTTCTGCCTCTCTTCTCATCCTGACATATTCATTCCTGGCACTCTGGTATCTTTCTCTGCTCTCAAGTGTCCTGTTATTCCTTTAGTTTCTCCATGCCCTTTTACTTTGCTGCTTAGCTAGCCTACATCTCTGATTAAACCATGGGTTTCTCATTTTCGTTCCACTGTTTTCCTTTTGGACTGAGACAAACTTGTTTGCTGCTTCCTTGCACTTCTGCGTGATGAAGTCCATCATGTCTTGGGCCGTCTTTCCTCTGAGCTCTGTTTCCCATGCTATATCTGTTAGGATTTTTTTCTCCTCATAACACTTTTTAGGAGTGTTTGATTTAGAGGATTTATTCATTATCTCCTCATAGTTTCCTTTTCGGAATGCCAGCCTTTTGTTTTCAGTACCCCTCCTCGAGCTCAATAACGCTTTTTCAATCAGGTACTCAAACGCCAGTACACAGTGGTCGCTTATTCCTACTGGTGTATCAAAACCGATTTCTCTTATGTCGGAGTCGTTTAGAGTGAAGACTAGGTCGAGTCTCTCTGGTTCGTCATTTCCTCTCATCCTTGTGAGTTCTCTGACATGCTGGGTTAAAAGGTTTCTAGTCACCACCTCCAATAGTTTGGCTCTCCACGTATCCTTGCCTTCATGCGGTTCCTTGTTCTCCCAGTCAATCCTTCCGTGATTGAAGTCCTTCATGATGAGCAGGTGGGATCTATTTCTACAGGCAGCAGAGGCTGCCCTCTCAATTATAGTGTTAACTGCCATGTTGTTGTTGTCATACTCTTCACTGGGTCTTCTGTCATTTGGTGGAGGGTTATATATCACTGCTACTATTATTCTCGGTCCTCCCATTGTCATGGAGTCTGCTATATAGTCTCTGAAACCCTCACAGCCTGGGATATCCATTTCCTTGAAACTCAATTCCTCTCTCATTAGTAGGGCCACTCCGCCTCCTCCCCTACCTTCCCTCTCTTTCCTTATTACTGTGTACTCCTGGGGAAACATGGTATTTGTTATGATTCCTGAGAGTTTTGTTTCAGTGAGTCCGATTACATCTGGGTTCACTTCTTGTGCTCTTTCTCTTAGTTCACTTGCCTTGCTTGTGATCACATCTATGTTTGAGTACATTACCCTGAAACTGACTCTTTTGCTTCTCCTCGGAGGGGGGGGGGGGGTAGGACTTGTGGGATCTGGAGTGAACCGGGGCTGGGAGGATCTGGTACGGGAAGAGTGGTGGAGGAGGAAGGGCTTGGGGGGTGGGGGATAGGTGGAGGGTAGGGGGGGTGAGAGGTGGAGGGTTGGGAGAGAGTGTGAGAGGGGGGAGGGTTGGGGGTGAAAGGGGGAGGGTTGGGGTGTGTGGGAGACAGGGAGGCTTGGGGGGGGGCATGGTGGGAGGAGAGGCTTGGGAGGATGGAGGGAGAAGAGGGGGGCTAGGGGGGCAGAAAACGGGGAGGGCTTGGGGGCATAGGGGGAAAGGGAAGGCTGAGGTGGGTGAGGAAGAGGGGAAGGTTTAGGGGAGTGGTGGAGAGGGGAAGGCTTAGGTGGGGTGGGAGAGAGTGGGGGGCTTAGGAGGGTGGGGGAAAACGGAGGGCTTGGGGTGGGAGAGACGGTAGGGCATGTGGGAGAGGGGAGGGCTTGGGGGATGTGGGAGGTCCTGGGGAGAAGGGTGAGTGGGAGGAGGGAGGTCCTGGGGAGAGGGGTGAGTGGGAGGAAGGGGCTGGGTGCCCTAGGTGGGTACTTAGTGGGGGGCTGTCAGGGGACGGGGCAGGTAGGGTGTCTGTTAGGTAAAATGTGGGGGTGGTGCTCCACTCCCTGTGGCTGTTGCACTGTTTGAAGAGGGTTCGCCACTTCCCTCTGGGATTGTAGGGCTCGGGGATGTGGTTCTCTGGTTCCCTTCTCTCCCTGCGC
>NC_091212.1:1930026-1937526 GCF_040958095.1 Procambarus clarkii | reverse complement strand
TACTATTCCGTGTGAACATTTCGTCTATGTCCCACTCTGTCAATCCCCATGAGCATCTTATACGTTCCTATCATGTCGCCCCACTCCCTTCTTCTTTCTAGTGTCGTAAGGCACAGTTCCCTCAGGCGCCTCCTCATACCCCATCCCTCGTAGGTCTGGGACGAGTCTCGTTTGCAAACCTCTGAACCTTTTCCAGTTTCATTATATGCTTCTTCAGATGGGGACTCCATGATGAGGCGGCATACTCTAAGGACTGGCCTCACGTAGGCAGTGTAAAGCGCCCTAAATGCCTCCATACTTAGGTTTTCTGAATGATGTTCTAACTTTTGCCAGTGTAGAGTACTGCTGCTGTCGTTATCCTATTAATATGTGCCTCAGGAGATAGATTAGGTGTTACGTCCACACCCAGGTCTCTTTCACGCGTCGTTAAAGGTAGGCTGTTCCCCTTCATTGCGTACTGTCCCTTTGGTCTCCTATCTCCTAGTCCCATTTCCATAACTTTACATTGATCGTTGTTGAATTCTAGTAGCCATTTCTCTGACCATCTCTGCAATCTGTTCTGGTCCTCTGGAGGTCCTGCAATCCTCATCTGTCACAACTCTTCTCATCAACTTTGCATCATCCGCAAACATCGACATGTAGGACTCTACGCCTGTAAACATGTCGTTAACATATACAAGAAATAGAATTGGTCCCAGCACCGATCCTTGTGGTACTCCACTTGTTACTGTTCGCCAGTCCGGACTTCTCGCCCCTTACCGTAACTCTTTGGCTCCTTCCTGTTAGGTAGTTCCTTATCCATGCTAGGACCTTTCCCCCCACCCCCGCCTGCCTCTCGAGCTTGAACAGCAGTCTCATGTGCGGTACTGTATCAAAGGCTTTTTGGCAGTCCAGAAATATGCAATCTGCCCAACCATCTCTGTCCTGTCTTATCCTCGTTATTTTATCATAGAATTCCAGAAGGTTTGTTAATCACGATTTCCCTGTCCAGGAACCCATGTTGATGTTTGTTCACAAACCTAGTGTTCTCCAGGTGTGCAACCAGTCGTAGCCTAATTATTCTTTCCAGTATTTTACAGGGGATGCTTGTCAGTGATACAGGTCTATAGTTAAGTGCCTCCTCCCTATCACCTTCTTGAAGATCGGCACGACATTTGCCTTCTTCCAGCAACTGGGCAATTCTCCTGACATAAGTGACTCATTAAAGAATCATTGCCAGAGGCACGCTGAGGGCCTGTGCTGCTTCTTTTAGTATCCACGGTGATACTTTGTCTGGTCCAACTGCTTTAGTTTGCATCTAGAGTTGTTCAACTGTTTCATTACCTCCTCTGCTGTCACCTCTATATCTGATAGTCTTTCATCTAGGGTAACCCCTTCCAACAATGGGAGCTGCTCAGGATCGGTAGTGAAACTCCATGGAAACTGGCATTCAGTGCCTCGCAGATTCCTTGTCACTTTCAGTATATGCCCCCTCTGTCTTCCTTAGTCTTGTCACTTGGTCGTTCACCGACATTTTTCTTCTTATATGACTGTGTAGTAACTTAGGTTGTTTTTTCGCTTTGATTGCAATATCGTTCTCCATAGTCCCTTTCCGATGTTCGTCTTATGTTAATGTAATCGTTACCTAGCTCTGTTGTATCTGCTTCTGTTGTCCTCTGTTCTTTGTCTTCTGTACTTCCTCCACTCCCGCCTGCTGGCCATTTTTGCTTCCTGACACTGTCTATTAAACCATGGGTTATTATATTCCTTCTTATTTTTCCCTTTACCGTTGGTATAAATCTCTCTTCGGCCTCCTGGCATTTCTGTATGACTAGGTCCATCATATCTTGGACTGTTTTTCCTCTAATTTCTTCCTCCCACTGCACTTCACCCAGATAGTCCCTTATCCTCATATAGTCCCCTTTCCTGTACTCAGCTCTCCTTTCCCAGATCTCTTGTCCCATGGTCATAAGTTTGAATTCCATCATGTAGTCAAAGACTAGGACACAATGGTCACTGGCCCCTAGAGGTATTTTATGCTCTAAATTCTCGATATCTTCTACGTTCTGAGTAAAAATCAGGTCTAATAGGCTCGGTGCATCTCCTCCTCTTTCCCTTGTGTCTTCCTTCACATGTTGTGTCAGGAAATTCCTGTCTATAACATCTACTAATTTTGCTCCCCACGTTTCGTCCCCTCCATGGGGATTCCTTGATTCCCAATTTATCTCTCCATGATTTAGGTCCCCCATGATCAGCAGCTTCGCTCTCATTCTGTGGGCTAGTGTTGCTGCCTTCTGCAGTTCATCTATACATGCTTTGTTGTTGTCATCATACTCCTGCCTGGGTCTTCTACTGTTTGGTGGGGGATTGTAGATTACCAAGATCACAATCTTCCTCCCATCTACTGTCAGAGTTCCATGTATGAAGCTTGTGCACTCATTGGTAACTCGATTTCCCAGGTCTTCAAACTTCCATTTCCGCTTTATTAGGAGTGCTACTCCCCTCCCTGTGTCTGTGTCCTCTCTTTTCGTATCACCTGGTACCCTTCAGGAAAGATTGCATCTGAGATCATGTCATTAATTTTAGTTTCCACAATTGCAACTATGTCAGGATCTGCTTCACTCACTCTTTCTTTTATCTCTTCTGCTTTATTAGATACCCCATCAGCATTGGTGTACCAAACCTTGAGATTCTTCATGGAAACTCTTGTACCAGAGTTCTCCCTTTCTCTGGGGATCTGGGGGATCTGGGGGGTGTCTGGGGGATGACTGGGGGCGTGGAGGGTCCGGGGGATGTCCGGGGGGATCCGGGGGGTGTCTGGGGGGTCCTGGGGGTGTATGGGGGGTGAAAGAGTTCAGGAGGGGTGCTTGGGGGGCTACTGGGGGCTGGGCTTCTAGGAAGGTAGGTAGGAGGGTCTGGGGTAGGGCCTGGGTAGGTAGGTCTGGAGTAGGAAGGGCATACTGGGTCTGAAGATTAGGGAGGGCATACTGGGTCTGAAGATTAGGGAGGGCATACTGGGTCTGAAGATTAGGGAGGGCATAGAGGGGTTGGGAGATAGCGTAAGGTTGGGAGTCAGATAGAGGTTGAGAGGTTGGGAGGGGGAAGGATAGAGGGGGTGGGGGGAACCTCCCACCCCCTTCGCAAGGGTGGGGGGTCACATGGAAGGAGAGGGGATGAGGAGGGGCGAGGGCTGGGTAGGCTTTGGGTGTTGAGGGGATGAGGGCTGGGTGGGTTCTTGGGGTTGAGGGGATGAGGGCTGGATGGGTTTTGGGGGTTGAGGGGATGAGGGCTGGGTGGGTTTTGGGGGTTGAGGGGATGAGGGCGTCCGTGTGTGTGTGTGTGTGTGTGTGTGTGTGTGTGTGTGTGCGTGTGCGTGTGCGTGTGTGTGTGTGTGTGTGTGTGTGTGTGTGTGTGTGTGTGTGTGTGTGTGTGTGTGTGTGTGTGTGTGTGTGTGTGTGTGTGTGTGTACTCATTTAGTTGTACTTGCGGGAGTTCAGCAAGTACAACTCTTGACCAAAGAGTCTGGACTCTTTGGTCCAGACTCTCAACAGTCAATCAACTGGTGTACAGATTCCTGTGCTCCTCAAGCCCTATCATATCTACATTTGAAACTGTGAATGGAGTCAGCCTCCATCACTGCACTTCCTAGTGCATTCTATTTAATAACTACTCTGACACTGAAAACGTTCTTTCTAATGTCTCTGTGGCTCATTTGGGTACTCAGCTTCCACCTGTGTCCCCTTGTGTGTGTACTACCCATGTTAAATAATCCATCCTTGTCTACCCTGTCCACATTCACACTGCGACCCGTTGAGGGTGTGGACACAATGCGGCCCAAATGTCTAAAGGTTAGAGCTACTTCCCTTGATGGTTATGCTTTCTGGAAAAATAATATTCTAAAGGTCCTGAAGGACGTTACCGGCATCACACCCACTGACATTAGTCAGGAAGGTGATGATATCGTGATCATCTTTTTATGTGAGGAAGAACTAGAAAAACTCCCTACCAACGATGCCATACTTCGCAAGGAGCACCACCTACATCCTCACTTCCCACGTCAGTTCCTGGACGGAAAAACTATTTTTACTAGCAGGACCACCCAGTGGATAGCTGACCGACCGCAACATAAAAACAGGGACAATATCGAGGACGAAAATCCGAATCTGGGTGTATTTAACCTAGAGTTCTGCAGCACCGACAAATCTTCAAAGAAGATTACTTTCACCACCATAGCTATGGACACCCAGGCTGCCACACAAGGTTTCTACTGCTTTGGCTTACAAATGCAACGCCACCAAGTAAAAAAGGAACGATACCATGAGATTCAGCAGTGCTTCAAGGCTACGAGCTCTCCCACCCCACCAACAAAAGTCAGAAGTGCAGCCTGTGCACGCTGGACAATACTATTCCATATGCAAGGCACCAACCCATCACTGCTTGCTCTGTGATGGCAATCACCCAACAGTTTCCTAACGCTGCCCACGCAGACAGGAAAATATCAAGGCCCAGGTTGAAGACAAGAGAAACAACCCTTCTACCAACACGAACTGAGCCCAAGGTGCTCAACCCACCATCTCAGCTCCCACCAAACGACCAGACTTTCCAGTCTTACCAAAGAGTGGTTCCTACCACCAGGCGACCCAGCCTTCACAATGGGGACCCAATATGGCACCACAGGCTCCTTCCTCGCCCCCTGCATTACGTGCAGGCATTATCCCTAGTCTTCTTAAACTAGCGGAGAGGCTTGCTGGAACAGACAACCACCGTTTTATCAGTTAACTGAACACATTATACATAGCCAATGGCCTGGACCCCATCATAGCCCCTGGCGCAAGTCTCACTGCCTCCACTACCACTCCGGGGGACTACCATCAGGACGATCACGAGGTCGATATCAACACAGACTCCAGAACTACCCAAGACCCGGGTGGCACAAACAGAGGTATTACCACTTCAGCTCCCAACACTCCTACTATCACCATCTCGGCAACCGCACTAGCAAACGTGCTGTCTACAAAGGCTAACAGCACCACCAACTATCCTAAAATAGCTTCTACCACTAATTAACGACACCTGAGCTTACCTCAGGCTTCGAGGCAAAAGACGTAAATACCAACTACAGAGGTTACGGACTTCTCAGACGAGAAAATTTTAGCTGGAGCTCTACTGCCGCACCACAAATATGACACCTACTCGGTACAAGACCTTCTCATGGAAGTCACCTCACCAAACTTTAGCGACAACACGACTCAGCCAAAATCTCAGGCAAAGAGAAAATGGACGACCTAGAGGTCTACAATAACCCCACCAGCTCGATAACTGGTACAGCTAGCCCTCCAGGGCTGAAAACCACGATGAAGACTCCCTTCCATTGCCAGATCTCTAGTATTAGCTATTGATAGAGATAATGGCTCCACAGATCCTCCACTTACGGGCTTATCATAGCCCATACTACTTGGAACTTTTTGTTTTGAGTAACTGAATCTAAAACAACAACAACATCTACCCTATCAATTCCCGAGAATTTAGTATGTGGTCATCATGTCCCCCCGAGCTCTTCTTCATAGTCTTCCAACTACGTGAAGTTCAGTTCACGCAGCATTTCCTCATAACTTGTGCCTCTTAGTTCTAGGACTAACCTAGTGGCATACCTGTGAACTTTTTCCAGCTTCGTCTTGTGCTTAACAAGGTAAGGGATCCATGCTGGGGCCGCCTACTCCAGGATTGGTTTTACATATGTGGTATACAGGGTTCTGAAAGATTTCGTACACAGGTTTCTGAATGCAGTTCTGATGTTAGCCAGCCTTGCATATGCCGCTGATGATTTTTTTTATAATTTGGGCTTCGGGAGACAGGTTTGGCGTCATATCAACTCCTAGATCTTTCTCTCTGTTCATTTTATGAAGTACTTCCTCTCCCATTCGGTATCCAGTGTCTGGCCTCCTATTTCTTCTGCCTAGTTTCATCACCTTACATTTACGTGAGTTGATCTTTATTAGCCATTTATTGGACCATTCCTTCAGTTTGTCTAGGTCATCTTGAAGCCTTATACTATCTTCTTCTGTCTTAATCCTCCCCGTAATTTTTGCATCATTAACAAACATTGAGAGGAACGATTCTATTCCCTCTGGAAGATCATTTACAGAATTTTTTCTGATTTTTTTCTGATCCCTTTTTATTGATTGATTATTGATTATTTCTGATCATATATCAGAAACAATATAGGTCCAAGAACTGATCCCAGCAAGACTCCATTGGGACGCCTCGCCATTCCGAGACTTTCCTCTTCACAGTGACTTGCTGTCTTCTGTTGCTTAGGTACTCCCTTATCCAATGGAGTACCTTCCCTTTCACTCCCACCTGCATCTCCTGCTTGTGCACTAGTCTCTTATGTGGTACTGTGGAAAAGGCTTTCTGGACACTCAAAAATATGTAGTCTGCACTTATCTCTCTGTCTTGCCTGATTTGTGTTGCTGGGTCATATAATTCAATTAATCCTGTGAGGCATGATTTGCCATCCCTGAACCCATGCTGATGTTGTGTTACAATGTTCTTTCGCTATAGATGTTCCATAGTTCTTTTCGCACGATCTTCTCCATCATCTTGCATTGTATGCAAGTTAGGGACACTGGCCTGTAGTTAGTGCCTCCCATCTATAACCCTTCTTGTATATTGGGACTTCAATGGCCGTCTTTCACATTTTTGGCAATTCACCTGTTACCAGTGATTTGTTGTACACCATGGCGAGTGGCAGGCACAGAGCTTCTGCTCCTTCCTTTAGTATCCATGGTGAGATTACATTTGGGCTTATAGCTTTTGTCACTTAAAATTTTTAGCAGATACCTCCTAACCTCCCCACTGGTAAACTCCTCTAGTGGTGTCTGGTTAGATATTCCCTCTCTTCTCTCTGGGACGTCTCCTTGCTCTATTGTGAAAACCTCCTGGAATTTCGTATTGAGTTTTTGCACACTTCCTTTTCGTTTGTAGTGAATCTGTCTGCTCCTGTTCTCAAGTTTATTACCTGTTCCTTCACTGTTGTGGCTTTGCAGCAATTTAGGTTGAGTCCTAGGTTAGGTTGGAGGCCTGGTCGACGACCAGGCTGCGGGGACGCTAAGCCCCGGAAGCACCTCAAGGTAAGGAGTCGCTATGTCATTTTCATATTGTCTTTTTGCCTCTTTTCTCACCCTGATTCATTCCTGGCGCAATGGTATCTTTCTCTGCTCTTTAGTGTCCTGTTGTTTCTATGGTCTCTCCACGCCCTTGAACTTAGTTGTTTTGCTAACGTACATCTCTGATTAACCTGTGGGTTTCTTGTCTGCATTTCATTAAGTTCCCTTTGGACTGGGAAGAAACTTTGCTGCTGCCTCCTTACACTGCGTGATGTAGTCCATCATATTTTGGGCATTCTTTCGTCTGACCTCTGTTTTATATGCTATATGTGTTAGGAATTTCTTTATCGCCTTATAGTTTCGATTACGAAATGTCACCCTTTTTGTTTTATGTTCACTTCTCTGAGTACCT
>NC_091212.1:1912168-1929526 GCF_040958095.1 Procambarus clarkii | reverse complement strand
TCAATACCTGTTCTTTCACTGTTGTTCCTTCTGATGTGACTGTGGAGTAGCTTTGGTTCGGTCTTGGCTTTGTTTGCTATATCATTTTCAAAATTTTTCTCTGCTTCTCTTCTCACCCTGACGTACTCATTCCTGGTTCTCTGGTATCTCTCCCTGCTTTCTGGTGTTCTGTTATTCCGGAAGTTCCTCCACGCCTTTTTGTTCAGTTTCTTCGCTTCCATACATGCCCTATTATACCATGGATTCTTCTGTTGCTTCTCGGATTTTTCCCTTTGGACCGGGATGAACCTGTTTACTGCCTCCTGACACTTTTGGGTAACATAGTCCATCATACCCTGTACAGACTTGTCTCTGAGGTCTGTGTCCCAAGGTATTTCACTTAGGAAACTTCTCATCTGTTCATAATTCCCCTTTCGGTATGCCAGCCTTTTGATTCCTAGTTCTTTTTGGGGGGAGATAAGTCCTAGCTCTACCAGGTACTCAAAGTTCAATACACTGTGGTCACTCATTCCCAAGGGCGCTTCCATCTTAACTTCCCTTATATCCCATTCATTTAGGGTAAATATCAAATCAAGCATTGCTGGTTCATCTTCTCCTCTCATTCTTGTTGGCTCTTTGGTATGCTGGCTTAGAAAGTTTCTTGTTGCCACGTCCAGCAACTTAGCTCTCCATGTTTCTGGTCCTCCATGCGGGTCTCTGTTCTTCCAATCTATCTTCCCATGGTTGAAGTCTCCCATAATTAGTAGTCCAGATCCATTCCTGCTAGCAACAGAAGCTGCTCTTTCTATTATGTTAATGGTGGCCATGTTGTTTCTATCATATTCCTGTCTAGGTCTTCTGTCATTTGGTGGTGGATTATATATGACTGCGACTATAATTTTTTTCCCTCCATTTGTTACAGTACCTGCTATGTAGTCACTGAAACCTTCACAGCCCTGAATATCCATCTCCTCAAAATCCCAGCCTTTTCTTACCAGCAGAGCTACACCACCCCCACCTCTTCCTTCCCTCTCTTTCCGCATAACATAATAGTCCTGTGGGAACACTGCATTTGTTATTGTTTTCGTGATCTTTGTTTCTGTGAGGGCTATTATGTCTGGGTTTTCCTCTAGTACCAGTTCTCCAAGCTCATTTGCTTTATTTGTAATTCCATCTATGTTAGTGTACATCGCTTTGAGGCTCACTTTCTTCTGTCCCTTCTCAAATCGCCTCCTTGGTGAGTGTTCTGCTGGTGGGGGAGGCTGTTCCATGGGTGTGAGGACCTGTGAGGTGGGTAACAGGATCTCAGAGGATACTGGAATGAGGGGCGGGGGATCCAGTGAAGGGGAGGGACAGGGAGGGTATGGGGTGAAAGGGGAGGGAGGACGGGAAGGAAAGGGGGGGAGGGAGGACTCGGGAGGAGGGGAGGGGTAGAAGGGTGGGGATTGGGTGTGGGGGGAGGGAGATTTGGCTGAACTTTTGAGTGGGGGCAGGGAGGGTTTGGGGTAGGGGGGTTTTCTATGCAGAGGAGGGAGGCGGGGTTGTCCTCCCTTCTGGTGTTACTGGGTAGCTGGTTGTGGGTTCCCCCCTCGCCTCTGGGGGTGTTGTGTTGGGAGCTGTGACTTCCTGGTTTTCCCCTCTCGCCCTGCGCCTCTTCCTTGCTTCTGCCGCCACGGCTCTCTCCTCCCTTGTCATGTCTCGCTGGAGGAATACATTTTTTAATTTTCCCACGTTTTTCAGGGAGCTCTTCCTTGATAGGATCCTCTCCTTTGTGTTCTCGTTTGCAAACACTATCTTTATCATTCGGTCTCGGTCTTTGTTGTACCGGCCTAGCCTGAAAACCTTCTCAATGCTATGCTCGGCCCCTTCCATGTCTAGTGCCTTTAGTACTTCATTCACTGCTGCTTTGTCCTTGTCATTCCACTCTGTCCTATTGGTTCCTTCCTGTTCCCTAATACCCACAGCAACCACTGATCTTTTCCTTTCCAGCAGTTGGCTAGTGGAGCGTGCCGCCTCCTGCGAGGTGGCTGCTTTCATGGCCACCTCCATCACTGCAGTCATTACTTCAGAGTTATTTTTTTTTAGTATTTCCGCAAATGTTGCTTTTATTGTGGCATTCTCATCCAGAGAACTATTACCACCTTCTCCCTGGGTGGTTTTCTGATTCTCAGCCTCGATACCATTCTCTTTGAGGGTTCTAATCTCCTCCTTTGCTGCTGTCAGCTCTCTTTTCAGGTTGCTTATTTCGTTCTTCATTTCCTGCATCATTTCTTGCATCTCACTCTTGATGTCCTCCAGAAACTGGGCGAACATTTCCTTCATCTCGTCACCTTGGCTCTTTCCTGCTCCCCTGGAACCTCTGGCTGCCATCTTGACCCTGTTGGGATGTGTGTGTGTTTGTGTGTGTGTGTGTGTTTGTGTGTGTGTGTGTGTGTGTGTGTGTGTGTGTGTGTGTGTGTGTGTGTGTGTGTGTGTGTGTGTGTGTGTGTGTGTGTGTGTGTGTGTGTGTGTGTGTGTGTGTGTGTGAGTTTGTACACACCTATTTGCTTTTGCGGGGCTTGAGCTTTGGCTCTTTGGTCCCTCCTCTCAACTGTCAATCAACTGGTGTACAGATTCTTGAGCCTACTGGGCTCTGTCATATCTATATTTGAAACTGTGTATGGAGTCAGCTTTCACCACATCACTGCCTAATGCATTCCGTCTGTTACCTACTCTGACACTGAAAAAGTTCATTCTAACGTCCCTGTGGCTCATGTAGGTACTCAGTTTCCACCTGTGTCCCCTTGTTTGCATACCACCAGTGTTGAATAGTTTATCCTTGTCTACCCGATCGACTCCCCTGAGGATTTTGTAGGTAGTGATCATGTCTCCCCTTACTCTTCTGTCTTCCAGTGTCGTAAGGTGTATTTCCCACAGCTTTTCATCGTAACTCACGCCTCTTAGTTCTGGGACTAGTCTAGTGGCATATCTCTGAACTTTTTCCAGCTTCGTCTTGTGCTTGACAAGGTACGGGCTCCATGCTGGGGCTGCATACTCCAGGATTGGTCTTACATATGTATTATACAAGATTCTGTATCCTGTGTCCTTACACAGGTTCCTGAAGGCAGTTCTGATGTTAGCCAGCATCGCATATGCCGTAGACATAATTCTTTTTATGTGGGCTTCAGGAGACAGGTTTGGTGTGATATTAACGCCTAGATCTTTCTCTCTGTCCGTTTCATTAAGTACTTCATCTCCTATTCTGTATCCTGTGTCTGGCCTCCTGTTTCCACTGCCTAGTTTCATTACTTTGCATTTACTCGGGTTGAACTTTAGCAGCCATTTGTTGGACCATTCATTTAGTCTGTCTAGGTCATCTTGTAGCCTCCTACTATCATCCTCTGTTTCAATCCTCCTCATAATTTTTGCATCATCAGCAAACATTAAGAGAAACTAGTCTATACCCTCTGGGAGATCATTTACATATATCAGAAACGGAATAGGTCCAAGGACTGCAACCCGTTCTCGCACTTTCTTACAGTCAATATTGCCTTATTAAATAAGTGCATATGTGACATACTAATTTTTGTGAATATTTTAGTTTTCCTTGAAAATCTTCATAGATAACACCGACCTTACCTAACCTTCTTAGTATGTTAAGATAAGCATCTTATTGCTATGCAATTACAATTATTACTTAACCTATACCTATAATAGGTTAAGTAATAATTGTAATTACGAAGCAATAAGATGCTTATCTTAACATTTAGGTAAGGTCGGTGTTTTCTATGAAGCTTTTCAAGGTAAACTAAAATATTCACAATAAATTAGTATGTCACATATGCACGTATTTAATAAGTCAATATTGACTATACGAAAGTGCGAAAACGGGTTGAGGACTGACCCCTGCGGGACTCCACTTGTAACGTCTCGCCAATCTGAGACCTTTCCCCTCACATTGACTCGTTGTCTCCTGTTGCTTAGGTACTATTTTATCCAATGGAGTACCTTCCCTTCCACTCCAGCCTGCATCTCCAGCTTTTTCACTAGCCTCTTGTGTGGTACTGTATCAAACGCTTTCTGGCAATCTAAAAGTATGCAGTCTGCCCACCCTTCTCTTTCTTGTCTGATTTTTGTTGCCTGGTCATAGAATTCAATTAGCTCTGTGGGGCAGGACTTGCCATCCCTGAACCCATGTTGATGCTGTGTTACAAAGTTCCTTCGCTCCAGATGTTCCACTAGCTTTCTTCGCACAATCTTCTCCATCAGCTTGCATGGTATGCAGGTTAGGGACACTGGCCTGTAGTTCAGTGCCTCCTGTCTATCCCCTTTCTTACATATCGGGCCTACGTTAGCTGCTTTCCAAATTTCTGGCAGTTCCCCTGTTGCCAGTGATTTGTTATACACTATGGAGAGTGGCAGGCACAGTTCTTCTGCTCCTTCCTTTAGTATCCATGGGAAGATTCCATCTGGGCCTATAGTCTTTGTCACATCCAACTCTAGTAAACTCTTCCTTATTTCCCCGCTGGTAATCTCAAACTCTTCCTGTGGTTCCTGGTTAACTATTCCCTCTCTTATCTCTGGAATTTCTCCTTGCTCCAAGGTGAAGACCTCCTGGAATTTCTTATTCAGTTCCTCACACATTTCCTTGTCGCTTGAAGTGAATCCTTCTGCCTTTCATAACTTGTTCCTTTACTGTTGTTTTTCTCCTGATGTGGATGTGCAGCAATTTAGGCTGAGTCTTTGCCTTGCTTGCGATGTCATTTTCGTATTGTCTTTCTGCCTCTCTTCTCATCCTGACATATTCATTCCTGGCACTCTGGTATCTTTCTCTGCTCTCAAGTGTCCTGTTATTCCTTTAGTTTCTCCATGCCCTTTTACTTTGCTGCTTAGCTAGCCTACATCTCTGATTAAACCATGGGTTTCTCATTTTCGTTCCACTGTTTTCCTTTTGGACTGAGACAAACTTGTTTGCTGCTTCCTTGCACTTCTGCGTGATGAAGTCCATCATGTCTTGGGCCGTCTTTCCTCTGAGCTCTGTTTCCCATGCTATATCTGTTAGGATTTTTTTCTCCTCATAACACTTTTTAGGAGTGTTTGATTTGGAGGATTTATTCATTATCTCCTCATAGTTTCCTTTTCGGAATGCCAGCCTTTTGTTTTCAGTACCCCTCCTCGAGCTCAATAACGCTTTTTCAATCAGGTACTCAAACGCCAGTACACAGTGGTCGCTTATTCCTACTGGTGTATCAAAACCGACTTCTCTTATGTCGGAGTCGTTTAGAGTGAAGACTAGGTCGAGTCTCTCTGGTTCGTCATTTCCTCTCATCCTTGTGAGTTCTCTGACATGCTGGGTTAAAAGGTTTCTAGTCACCACCTCCAATAGTTTGGCTCTCCACGTATCCTTGCCTTCATGCGGTTCCTTGTTCTCCCAGTCAATCCTTCCGTGATTGAAGTCCTTCATGATGAGCAGGTGGGATCTATTTCTACAGGCAGCAGAGGCTGCCCTCTCAATTATAGTGTTAACTGCCATGTTGTTGTTGTCATACTCTTCACTGGGTCTTCTGTCATTTGGTGGAGGGTTATATATCACTGCTACTATTATTCTCGGTCCTCCCATTGTCATGGAGTCTGCTATATAGTCTCTGAAACCCTCACAGCCTGGGAGATCCATTTCCTTGAAACTCAATTCCTCTCTCATTAGTAGGGCCACTCCGCCTCCTCCCCTACCTTCCCTCTCTTTCCTTATTACTGTGTACTCCTGGGGAAACATGGTATTTGTTATGATTCCTGAGAGTTTTGTTTCAGTGAGTCCGATTACATCTGGGTTCACTTCTTGTGCTCTTTCTCTTAGTTCACTTGCCTTGCTTGTGATCACATCTATGTTTGAGTACATTACCCTGAAACTGACTCTTTTGCTTCTCCTCGGAGGGGGGGGTGTAGGACTTGTGGGATCTGGAGTGAACCGGGGCTGGGAGGATCTGGTACGGGAAGAGTGGTGGAGGAGGAAGGGCTTGGGGGGTGGGGGATAGGTGGAGGGTAGGGGGGGTGAGAGGTGGAGGGTTGGGAGAGAGTGTGAGAGGGGGGAGGGTTGGGGGTGAAAGGGGGAGGGTTGGGGTGTGTGGGAGACAGGGAGGCTTGGGGGGGGGCATGGTGGGAGGAGAGGCTTGGGAGGATGGAGGGAGAAGAGGGGGGCTAGGGGGGCAGAAAACGGGGAGGGCTTGGGGGCATGGGGGGAAAGGGAAGGCTGAGGTGGGTGAGGAAGAGGGGAAGGTTTAGGGGAGTGGTGGAGAGGGGAAGGCTTAGGTGGGGTGGGAGAGAGTGGGGGGCTTAGGAGGGTGGGGGAAAACGGAGGGCTTGGGGTGGGAGAGACGGTAGGGCATGTGGGAGAGGGGAGGGCTTGGGGGATGTGGGAGGTCCTGGGGAGAAGGGTGAGTGGGAGGAGGGAGGTCCTGGGGAGAGGGGTGAGTGGGAGGAAGGGGCTGGGTGCCCTAGGTGGGTACTTAGTGGGGGGCTGTCAGGGGACGGGGCAGGTAGGGTGTCTGTTAGGTAAAATGTGGGGGTGGTGCTCCACTCCCTGTGGCTGTTGCACTGTTTGAAGAGGGTTCGCCACTTCCCTCTGGGATTGTAGGGCTCGGGGATGTGGTTCTCTGGTTCCCTTCTCTCCCTGCGCTCCTTCCTTGCATCTTCTGCCCACCCTCTCTCTTCCCTTGTCATATCCCTCTGCAGGAATACCTTTTTGAACTTCTGTACATTTGCTAGACTGGTCTTCCTTGCTAACAGTTCCTCTTTCATGTTCTCGCTCATGAATACCACCTTTATCATTCGGTCTCTGTCCTTGTTGTACTTTCCAAGCCTGAAAACCTTTTCAACATTTAGACCAGTTCCCTCCATCCATACCTCTTTAAGGATCTCGGTAACTATGTTTTTGTCTTTGTCTCTCCGCTCCTTTGGGCTAGACCCTGTCTGCTCTTTAATGCCTGCTACAACTACTGTTTTTTTCTTTCTATCAGCCGGCCAGTACATCTAGCTGCTTCCTGAGAAGAAGCCACTTGCATGGCAACTTCCCTTACTGCAGACCTAGCTTCAAGGTTCTTTTTAAGCAACTCTGCAAATGAGAGTTGTATTGTAAGATTCTCCTCAACAGGAAAATTACCATCACCCTGCAGGATGGTTTGCATCTGGTGCTGGGTAGGATTTTTCTTTCGGGCATTTTATCATTTTATTTCATCCTTTGTTGCCTCCAGCTCATCCTGCAGGCTGGATACTGTCTCCTTCATAACCCTCAGTCCTTCCCTGAATTCACTCCACATGTGTTCGATTGCTTCCCTAAATCAAGATTCCTGTCCCTCCCCTTCCTCCAAGCTTGTTCCTGCCGTAGTTGTCCTCCTGCGTTTGTCACCCCGAGTTCATGTCCCTGCCATGTTTTCCCTATGAGAGAGAGAGAGAGAGAGAGAGAGAGAGAGAGAGAGAGAGGAGAGAGAGAGAGAGAGAGAGAGAGAGAGAGAGAGAGAGAGAGAGAGAGACAGAGAGACAGAGAGAGAGAGAGACAGAGAGAGAGAGAGAGAGAGAGAGAGAGAGAGAGAGAGAGAGAGAGAGAGAGAGAGAGAGAGAGAGAGAGAGAGAGAGAGAGAGAGAGAGAGAGAGAGAGAGAGAGAGAGAGAGAGAGAGAGAGAGAGAGAGAGAGAGAGAGAGAGAGAGAGAGAGAGAGAGAGAGAGAGAAGAGGACAGAGACAGAGAGAGAGAGAAGAGAGAGAGAGAGAGAGAGAGAGAGAGAGAGAGAGAGAGAGAGAGAGAGAGAGAGAGAGAGAGAGAGAGTGTCTGTGTGGAGAGGGGAAGGTGGGAGAGAGGAGAGAGGGAGAGAGAGAGAGAGAGAGAGAGGGGGGGAGAGAGAGAGAGAGGGGGGGGAGAGAGAGAGAGAGGGGGGGGAGAGAGAGAGGAGGGGGGGGGAGAGAGAGAGGTGTGTCTGAGTGTGTATTTAGGGGGGGGAGGTGGAAGAGAGGGAGGGGATGGAGAGGGTGTGTGGGGGCGGATTAGAGTAGGAGGGTTATGGGAGGGTCTGGGCCGTATGGTTGGGCGGCTGTGTGTTTACTAGTTGTGTTTTTGCGGGGGTTGAGCTTTGCTCTTTCGGCCCGCCTCTCAACTGTCAATCAACTGTTTACTAACTACTTTTTTTTTTTTTTCCACACCACACACACACACACACACCCCAGGAAGCAGCCCGTGACAGCTGACTAACTCCCAGGTACCTATTTACTGCTAGGTAACAGAGGCACTTAGGGTGAAAGAAACTTTGCCCATTTGTTTCTGCCTCGTGCGGGAATCGAATGTGTGTGTACTGTTGGTGCTATGGTGGGAGAGGGTGTGGTGAGAGAAGATGGGGGGGGGGGAGTTGCCTCGGTGTAGAGCGTAGTATGTCTTTCATACCTGGGTGCCAACAAATTAGTTCCCACGTGAGCCGTATATTTCCCTTGAGGTTCGTTTCCGTTCGCTAACTTATATCCAAGACTAACTATTAAAATGCAAAAACACTGTCCACCGTTGATTGACTATATATGTGTGTGTGTGTGTGTGTGTGTGTGTGTGTGTGTGTGTGTGTGTGTGTGTGTGTGTGGTGTGTGTGTGTGGTGTGTGTGTGTGTGTGTGTACTCACCTAGTTGTGTCTGCAGGATCGAGCATTGACTCTTGGATCCCGCCTTTCGAGCATCGGTTGTTTACAGCAATGACTCCTGTCCCATTTCCCCATCATACCTGGTTTTAAAATTATGAATAGTATTTGCTTCCACAACCTGTTCCTGAAGTGCATTCCATTTCCCCACTACTCTCACGCTAAAAGAAAACTTCCTAACATCTCTGTGACTCATCTGAGTTTCAAGCTTCCATCCATGTCCTCTCGTTCTGTTACTATTCCGTGTGAACATTTCGTCTATGTCCACTCTGTCAATCCCCATGAGCATCTTATACGTTCCTATCATGTCCCCCCACTCCCTTCTTCTTTCTAGTGTCGTAAGGCACAGTTCCCTCAGGCGCTCCTCATACCCCATCCCTCGTAGCTCTGGGACGAGTCTCGTTGCAAACCTCTGAACCTTTTCCAGTTTCATTATATGCTTCTTCAGATGGGGACTCCATGATGAGGCGGCATACTCTAAGACTGGCCTCACGTAGGCAGTGTAAAGCGCCCTAAATGCCTCCATACTTAGGTTTCTGAATGATGTTCTAACTTTTGCCAGTGTAGAGTACGCTGCTGTCGTTATCCTATTAATATGTGCCTCAGGAGATAGATTAGGTGTTACGTCCACACCCAGGTCTCTTTCACGCGTCGTTAAAGGTAGGCTGTTCCCCTTCATTGCGTACTGTCCCTTTGGTCTCCTATCTCCTAGTCCCATTTCCATAACTTTACATTTGCTCGTGTTGAATTCTAGTAGCCATTTCTCTGACCATCTCTGCAATCTGTTCTGGTCCTCTTGGAGGATCCTGCAATCCTCATCTGTCACAACTCTTCTCATCAACTTTGCATCATCCGCAAACATCGACATGTAGGACTCTACGCCTGTAAACATGTCGTTAACATATACAAGAAATAGAATTGGTCCCAGCACCGATCCTTGTGGTACTCCACTTGTTACTGTTCGCCAGTCCGACTTCTCGCCCCTTACCGTAACTCTTTGGCTCCTTCCTGTTAGGTAGTTCCTTATCCATGCTAGGACCTTTCCCCCCACCCCCGCCTGCCTCTCGAGCTTGAACAGCAGTCTCATGTGCGGTACTGTATCAAAGGCTTTTTGGCAGTCCAGAAATATGCAATCTGCCCAACCATCTCTGTCCTGTCTTATCCTCGTTATTTTATCATAGAATTCCAGAAGGTTTGTTAATCACGATTTCCCTGTCCAGAACCCATGTTGATGTTTGTTCACAAACCTAGTGTTCTCCAGGTGTGCAACCAGTCGTAGCCTAATTATTCTTTCCAGTATTTTACAGGGGATGCTTGTCAGTGATACAGGTCTATAGTTAAGTGCCTCCTCCCTATCACCTTTCTTGAAGATCGGCACGACATTTGCCTTCTTCCAGCAACTGGGCAATTCTCCTGACATAAGTGACTCATTAAAGATCATTGCCAGAGGCACGCTGAGGGCCTGTGCTGCTTCTTTTAGTATCCACGGTGATACTTTGTCTGGTCCAACTGCTTTAGTTGCATCTAGAGTTGTCAACTGTTTCATTACCTCCTCTGCTGTCACCTCTATATCTGATAGTCTTTCATCTAGGGTAACCCCTTCCAACAATGGGAGCTGCTCAGGATCGGTAGTGAAACTCCATGGAAACTGGCATTCAGTGCCTCGCAGATTTCCTTGTCACTTTCAGTATATGCCCCCTCTGCCTTCCTTAGTCTTGTCACTTGGTCGTTCACCGACATTTTTCTTCTTATATGACTGTGTAGTAACTTAGGTTTTTTTTCGCTTTGATTGCAATATCGTTCTCATAGTCCCTTTCCGATGTTCGTCTTATGTTAATGTAATCGTTCCTAGCTCTGTTGTATCTGCTTCTGTTGTCCTCTGTTCTTTGTCTTCTGTACTTCCTCCACTCCCGCCTGCTGGCCATTTTTGCTTCCTGACACTGTCTATTAAACCATGGGTTATTATATTCCTTCTTATTTTTCCCTTTACCGTTGGTATAAATCTCTCTTCGGCCTCCTGGCATTTCTGTATGACTAGGTCCATCATATCTTGGACTGTTTTTCCTCTAATTTCTTCCTCCCACTGCACTTCACCCAGATAGTCCCTTATCCTCATATAGTCCCCTTTCCTGTACTCAGCTCTCCTTTCCCAGATCTCTTGTCCCATGGTCATAAGTTTGAATTCCATCATGTAGTCAAAGACTAGGACACAATGGTCACTGGCCCCTAGAGGTATTTTATGCTCTAAATTCTCGATATCTTCTACGTTCTGAGTAAAAATCAGGTCTAATAGGCTCGGTGCATCTCCTCCTCTTTCCCTTGTGTCTTCCTTCACATGTTGTGTCAGGAAATTCCTGTCTATAACATCTACTAATTTTGCTCCCCACGTTTCGTCCCCTCCATGGGGATTCCTTGATTCCCAATTTATCTCTCCATGATTTAGGTCCCCCATGATCAGCAGCTTCGCTCTCATTCTGTGGGCTAGTGTTGCTGCCTTCTGCAGTTCATCTATACATGCTTTGTTGTTGTCATCATACTCCTGCCTGGGTCTTCTACTGTTTGGTGGGGGATTGTAGATTACCAAGATCACAATCTTCCTCCCATCTACTGTCAGAGTTCCATGTATGAAGCTTGTGCACTCATTGGTAACTCGATTTCCCAGGTCTTCAAACTTCCATTTCCGCTTTATTAGGAGTGCTACTCCCCTCCCTGTGTCTGTGTCCTCTCTTTTCGTATCACCTGGTACCCTTCAGGAAAGATTGCATCTGAGATCATGTCATTAATTTTAGTTTCCACAATTGCAACTATGTCAGGATCTGCTTCACTCACTCTTTCTTTTATCTCTTCTGCTTTATTAGATACCCCATCAGCATTGGTGTACCAAACCTTGAGATTCTTCATGGAAACTCTTGTACCAGAGTTCTCCCTTTCTCTGGGGATCTGGGGGATCTGGGGGGTGTCTGGGGGATGACTGGGGGCGTGGAGGGTCCGGGGGATGTCCGGGGGGATCCGGGGGGTGTCTGGGGGGGTCCTGGGGGTGTATGGGGGGTGAAAGAGTTCAGGAGGGGTGCTTGGGGGGCTACTGGGGGCTGGGCTTCTAGGAAGGTAGGTAGGAGGGTCTGGGGTAGGGCCTGGGTAGGTAGGTCTGGAGTAGGAAGGGCATACTGGGTCTGAAGATTAGGGAGGGCATACTGGGTCTGAAGATTAGGGAGGGCATACTGGGTCTGAAGATTAGGGAGGGCATAGAGGGGTTGGGAGATAGCGTAAGGTTGGGAGTCAGATAGAGGTTGAGAGGTTGGGAGGGGGAAGGATAGAGGGGGTGGGGGGAACCTCCCACCCCTTCGCAAGGGTGGGGGGTCACATGGAAGGAGAGGGGATGAGGAGGGGCGAGGGCTGGGTAGGCTTTGGGTGTTGAGGGGATGAGGGCTGGGTGGGTTCTTGGGGTTGAGGGGATGAGGGCTGGATGGGTTTTGGGGGTTGAGGGGATGAGGGCTGGGTGGGTTTTGGGGGTTGAGGGATGAGGGCGTCCGTGTGTGTGTGTGTGTGTGTGTGTGTGTGTGTGTGTGTGCGTGTGCGTGTGCGTGTTGTGTGTGTGTGTGTGTGTGTGTGTGTGGTGTGTGTGTGTGTGTGTGTGTGTGTGTGTGTGTGTGTGTGTGTGTGTGTGTGTGTGTACTCATTTAGTTGTACTTGCGGGAGTTGAGCAAGTACAACTCTTGACCAAAGAGTCTGGACTCTTTGGTCCAGACTCTCAACAGTCAATCAACTGGTGTACAGATTCCTGTGCTCCTCAAGCCCTATCATATCTACATTTGAAACTGTGAATGGAGTCAGCCTCCATCACTGCACTTCCTAGTGCATTCTATTTAATAACTACTCTGACACTGAAAACGTTCTTTCTAATGTCTCTGTGGCTCATTTGGGTACTCAGCTTCCACCTGTGTCCCCTTGTGTGTGTACTACCCATGTTAAATAATCCATCCTTGTCTACCCTGTCCACATTCACACTGCCACCCGTTGAGGGTGTGGACACAATGCGGCCCAAATGTCTAAAGGTTAGAGCTACTTCCCTTGATGGTTATGCTTTCTGGAAAAACAATATTCTAAAGGTCCTGAAGGACGTTACCTGCATCACACCCACTGACATTAGTCAGGAAGGTGATGATATCGTGATCATCTTTTTATGTGAGGAAGAACTAGAAAAACTCCTTACCAACGATGCCATACTTCGCAAGGAGCACCACCTACATCCTCACTTCCCACGTCAGTTCCTGGACGGAAAAACTATTTTTACTAGCAGGACCACCCAGTGGATAGCTGACCGACCGCAACATAAAAACAGGGACAATATCGAGGACGAAAATCCGAATCTGGGTGTATTTAACCTAGAGTTCTGCAGCACCGACAAATCTTCAAGAAGATTACTTTCACCACCATAGCTGGACACCCATGCTGCCACACAAGGTTTCTACTGCTTTGGCTTACAAATCAACGCCACCAAGTAAAAAAGGAACGATACCATGAGATCCAGCAGTGCTTCAAGTGCTACGAGCTCTCCCACCCCACCAACAAAAGTCAGAAGTGCAGCCTGTGCACGCTGGACAATACTATTCCATATGCAAGGCACCAACCCATCACTGCTTGCTCTGTGATGCAATCACCCAACAGTTTCCTAACGCTGCCCACGCAGACAGGAAACATCAAGGCCCAGGTTGAAGACAAGAGAAACAACCCTTCTACCAACACGACCTGAGCCCAAGGTGCTCAACCCACCATCTCAGCTCCCACCAAACGACCAGAAGACTTTCCAGTCTTACCAAAGAGTGGTTCCTACCACCAGGCGACCCAGCCTTCACAATGGGGACCCAATATGGCACCACAGGCTCCTTCCTCGCCCCCTGCATTACGTGCAGGCATTATCCCTGGTCTTCTTAAACTAGCGGAGAGGCTTGCTGGAACAGACAACCGCCGTTTTATCAGTTAACTGAACACATTATACATAGCCAATGGCCTGGACCCCATCATAGCCCCTGGCGCAAGTCTCACTGCCTCCACTACCACTCTGGAGACTACCATCAGGACGATCACGAGGTCGATATCAACACAGACTCCAGAACTACCCAAGACCCGG
This sequence comes from Procambarus clarkii, assembly GCF_040958095.1. Taxonomy (NCBI): domain Eukaryota; kingdom Metazoa; phylum Arthropoda; class Malacostraca; order Decapoda; family Cambaridae; genus Procambarus; species Procambarus clarkii. The sequence continues at coordinate 1,915,772 of NC_091212.1, read as the reverse complement.
GTGGCACAAACAGAGGTATTACCCTTCAGCTCCCAACACTCCTACTATCACCATCTCGGCAACCGCACTAGCAAACGTGCTGTCTACAAAGGCTAACAGCACCACCAACTATCCTAAAATAGCTTCTACCACTAATTAACGACACCTGAGCTTACCTCAGGCTTCGAGGCAAAAGACGTAAATACCAACTACAGAGGTTACGGACTTCTCAGACGAGAAAATTTTAGTTGGAGCTCTACTGCCGCACCACAAATATGACACCTACTCGGTACAAGACCTTCTCATGGAAGTCACCTCACCAAACTCTAGCGACAACACGACTCAGCCAAAATCTCAGGCAAAGAGAAAATGGAAGACCTAGAGGTCTACAATAACCCCACCAGCTCGATAACTGGTACAGCTAGCCCTCCAGGGCTGAAAACCACGATGAAGACTCCCATCCATCGCCAGATCTCTAGTATTAGCTATTGATAAAGATTATGGCTCCACAGATCCTCCACTTACGGGCTCATCATAGCCCATACTACTTGGAACTTTTTGTTTTGAGTAACTGAATCTAAAACAACAACAACATCTACCCTATCAATTCCCGAGAATTTAGTATGTGGTCATCATGTCCCCCCGAGCTCTTCTTCATAGTCTTCCAACTACGTGAGGTGCAGTTCACGCAGCCTTTCTCATAACTTGTGCCTCTTAGTTCTAGGACTAACCTAGTGGCATACCTGTGAACTTTTTCCAGCTTCGTCTTGTGCTTAACAAGGTATGGGATCCATGCTGGGGCCGCCTACTCCAGGATTGGTTTTACATATGTGGTATACAAGTTCTGAAAGATTTCGTACACAGGTTTCTGAATGCAGTTCTGATGTTAGCCAGCCTTGCATATGCCGCTGATGATTTTTTTTTAATGTGGGCTTCGGGAGACAGGTTTGGCGTCATATCAACTCCTAGATCTTTCTCTCTGTCCGTTTTATGAAGTACTTCCTCTCCCATTCGGTATCCAGTGTCTGGCCTCCTATTTCGTCTGCCTAGTTTCATCACCTTACATTTACATGAGTTGATCTTTATTAGCCATTTATTGGACCATTCTTCAGTTTGTCTAGGTCATCTTGAAGCCTTATACTATCTTCTTCTGTCTTAATCCTCCTCGTAATTTTTGCATCATTAGCAAACATTGAGAGGAACGATTCTATTCCCTCTGGAAGATCATTTACAGACTGATTTTTTCTGATCACTTTTTATTGATTGATTATTGATTATTTCTGATCATATATCAGAAACAATATAGGTCCAAGAACTGATCCCAGCAAGACTCCACTGGGACGCCTCGCCATTCCGAGACTTTCCCTCTTCACAGTGACTCGCTGTCTTCTGTTGCTTAGGTACTCCCTTATCCAGTGGAGTACCTTCCCTTTCACTCCCACCTGCATCTCCTGCTTGTGCACTAGTCTCTTATGTGGTACTGTGAAAAAGGCTTTCTGGACACCAAAAATATGTAGTCTGCACTTATCTCTCTGTCTTGCCTGATTTGTGTTGCTGGGTCATAGAATTCAATTAATCCTGTGAGGCATGATTTGCCATCCCTGAACCCATGCTGATGTTGTGTTACAATGTTCTTTGCTATAGATGTTCCACTAGTTTTTTTCGCACGATCTTCTCCATCATCTTGCATGTATGCAAGTTAGGGACACTGGCCTGTAGTTTAGTGCCTCCCATCTATCACCCTTCTTGTATATTGGGACTTCAATGGCTGTCTTTCACATTTTTGGCAATTCACCTGTTACCAGTGATTTGTTGTACACCATGGCGAGTGGCAGGCACAGAGCTTCTGCTCCTTCCTTTAGTATCCATGGTGAGATTACATTTGGGCTTATAGCTTTTGTCACAAAATCTAGCAGATACCTCCTAACCTCCCCACTGTAAACTCCTCTAGTGGTGTCTGGTTAGATATTCCCTCTCTTCTCTCTGGGACGTCTCCTTGCTCTACTGTGAAAACCTCCTGGAATTTCGTATTGAGTTTTTGCACACTTCCTTTTCGTTTGTAGTGAATCTGTCTGCTCCTGTTCTCAAGTTTATTACCTGTTCCTTCACTGTTGTGGCTTTGCAGCAATTTAGGTTGAGTTCTAGGTTAGGTTGGAGGCCTGGTCGACGACCGGGCTGCGGGGACGCTAAGCCCCGGAAGCACCTCAAGGTAAGGAGTCGCTATGTCATTTTCATATTGTCTTTTTGCCTCTTTTCTCACCCTGACGTATTCATTCCTGGCGCAATAGTATCTTTCTCTGCTCTTTAGTGTCCTGTTGTTTCTATGGTCTCTCCACGCCCTTGAACTTAGTTGTTTTGCTAACGTACATCTCTGATTAACCTGTGGGTTTCTTGTCTGCATTTCATTTAGTTCCTTTTGGACTGGGAAGAAACTTTGCTGCTGCCTCCTTACACTGCGTGATGTAGTCCATCATATTTTGGGCATTCTTTCGTCTGACCTTTGTTTTATATGCTATATGTGTTAGGAATTTCTTTATCGCCTTATAGTTTCGATTACGGAATGTCACCCTTTTTTGTTTTATGTTCACTTCTCTGAGTACCTTAATCCTACTTTAACCAGGTACTCAAAAATCAGTACACTTATTTCCACGGGGGCTTCAAAACCAATTTCCCTTAAGTCTGAGTCGTTCAAAATGAAGACTAGGTCGAGTCTCGCTGGTGCATCGTTGCCTCTCATTCTTGTGGGTCCCCTAACATGCTAACATAAAAAGTCACTTGACGTCACTTCCAACAGTTTAGCTCTCTATGTTTCCTCACCTCCATGCGGTTCCTTGTGTTTCCAGTCTATCCTTCCGTGATTGAATTCCTACTTGCTGAGCAGATGGGATCGATTTCTACAGGCAGCCGTAGCTGTTCTCTAAATTATAGTGGTAACTGCCATGTTGTTTCTGTTATACTACTGCCTGGGGTCTTCTGTCATTTGGTAGTGGGTTAAATATCACTGATACTACTACTCTTGGTCCTCCCATCGTTATGGTGTGCTTGTTTGAAGTCTTTGAACCCCTCAGAGCCCGGAATAATCATCTCCTCGAAACACCATTTCTTTCTCATCAGTAGAGCCACTCTGCCTACTCCCCTTCCTTCCTGCCCTTCCCTCTCTTTCTTTATTATAGTGAAGTAATGGGGAAACATCACATTCTTATGATTCCTAAGAGTTTTGTTTCTGAGAGACCAATTACATCTGGGTTCAATTCTTGTGCTCTTTCACTAAGTTCACTTGCCTTGCTTGTGATCACATCGAGTACATTACCTTGAAGCTTGCTCTTGCCCATCCTCAGTTTCTGTTGATTCCACTGGAGTTGAGGGACAAGAGGTGTATGGGGGGGGGGAAACTAGGAAGAAGGACCTGAGGGACCTGAGGTGTGAGGGGGTTGGCAGGATCTGATACAAGGGGGCTGGGATGGTCTGGGGTTGTGTGGCTGAGATGGTCTGATGTTGGGGTCAATTAGGACATGGGATGTCGAAGCTGGGGAGGCATGTGGTGGAGGAAGAGGGAGGTCATGGTTTGGGGAATGCAGGCGAGTCTGGGGTGGGTGGGGGGGGGATGCTAGGGTGCTGGTTGGTT
>NC_091212.1:1827168-1909668 GCF_040958095.1 Procambarus clarkii | reverse complement strand
TGCCATAGAAGTGGCTTCCTCTCAGGAAGCAGCTAGATGTACTAGCCGGCTGATAGAGAGAAATAGAGCAGTAGTAGTAGCAGGCATTAAAGAACAAACAGGGACCAGACCAAAGGAGCGGAGAGACAAGGACAAAAACATGATTAAAGAGATCCTTAAAGAGGTAAGGATGGAGGGAGCTGAGCGAAATGTTGAAAAGGTTTTCAGGCTTGGAAAGTACAACAAGGACAGAGACCGAATGATAAAGGTGGTTTTCATGAGCGAAATCGCGAAAGAGGAACTGCTAGCAAGGAAGTGTTGTCTAAAAGGTGTAGAGAAGTTCAAGAAAATATTCCTGCAGAGGGATATGACAAGGGAAGAGAGAATACGGACAGCAGACGCGAGGAAGGAGCGCAGGGAGAGAGAAGGAAATCAGAGTACCACAACCCAGAACCCTACAATCCCAGAAGGAAGTGGAGAACCCTCCTCAAACAGTGCAACAGCCACAGGGATTGGGGCACCACCCCCACATTCTACCCAACAGACACCCAACCTGCCCCATCCCCTGTCAGCCCCCCACTATGTACCCACCTAGGGCACCCTCCCCCCACCCACCCCCCTCCCCCCACTCACCCCCCCTTCTCCCTCTCACCCCTCTCCCCAGGACCTCCCTTCTCCCCCATCCCCCATGCCCTCCCTTCTCCCACATGCCTTCCCGTCTCTCCCACCCCCATGCCCTCCCTTCCCCCCCCTCCCCCCTAAGCCCCCCACTCTCCCCCACCCCACCTAAGTCTTCCCCTCTCCCCCACTCCCCTAAACCCTCCCCTCTTCCTCACCCACCTCAGCCCTCCCTTTTCCCCCACGCCCCCCAAGCCCTCCACCCTTTTCTCTCCCCCCAAGCCCCCCATCTCCCCTATCTCCCACAGCCTCTCCTCCCCCCATGCTTCCCCAACCCTCCCTCTCTTACCCACCCCCTGTACCCTCCCCCTCTTATCCACCCCCTGTACCCTCCCCCTCTTATCCACCCCCTGTACCCTCCCCCTCTCCCCCACCACCCCAAGCCCTCCCTCCTCCACCAATCCCCCCGTGCCAGGTCCCCCCAGCTCCCACTCACCCCAGATCCCAAACGTCCCCCCCCCCCCCCAGAAAAGAAGCAGAAGAGAGTCAGTTTCAGGATGATGTACTCGAACATAGATGGGATCACAAGCAAGACAAGTGATCTAAGGGAAAGAGCACAAGAAGTTAACCCAGATGTAATCGGACTCACTGAAAAAAAAACTCTCTGGAATCATAACGAATGCCATGTTTCCCCAGGAGTATACAGTAATAAGGAAAGAGAGGGAAGGTAGGGGAGGAGGCGGAGTGGCCCTACTCATGAGAAGGGAATGGAGTTTTAAGGAGATGGCCATCCCGGGCTGTGAGGAGTTCAGAGACTACATAGCAGGCACCATAACAATGGGAGGACCAAGAATAGTAGTAGCAGTAATATACAACCCTCCACCAAATGACAGGAGACCCAGTCAAGAGTATGAAAACAACAACAAGGCAGTTAACACTATAATTGAGAGGGCAGCCTCTGCTGCCTGTAGAAATAGATCCCACCTGCTCATCATGAGCGACTTCAATCACGGAAAGATTGACTGGGAGAACAAGGAACCGCATGGAGGCGAGGATATGTGGAGAGCCAAACTATTGGTGGTGGTGACAGGCAACTTTTTAACCCAGAATGTCGGAGAACCCACAAGGATGAGAGGCAATGACGAACCAGCGAGACTCGACCTAGTCTTCACTCTGAACGACTCCGACATAAGAGAAATCGGTTTTGAGGACCCAGTAGGGATGAGCGACCACAGTGTACTGGTGTTTGAGTACTTGATTGAAGAAGGGTTATTGAACTCGAGGAGGGATACCGAAACCAAAAGGTTAGCATACCGAAAGGGAAACTATGAGGGGATAAGAAAATTCCTAACAGATATAGCATGGGAAACAGAGCTCAGGGGAAAGACGGCCCAAGATATGATGGATTACATCACGCAGAAGTGCAAGGACGCAGCAAACAAGTTTGTCCCAGTCCAAAAGGAAAACAGAGAAATGAAGATGAGAAACCCATGGTTTAATCAAAGATGTAGGCTAGCTAAGCAGCAAAGTAAAAGGGCATGGAGAAACTATAGGAATAACAGGACACTGGAGAGCAGAGAAAAATACCAGAATGCCAGGAATGAATATGTCAGGATGAGAAGAGAGGCAGAAAGACAATACGAAAATGACATCGCAAGCAAGGCAAAGACTCAGCCTAAATTGTTGCATAGCCACATTAGGAGAAAAACAACAGTAAAGGAACAGGTTATGAGATTAAGGATAGGGGCGGAAGGATTCACTACAAATGACAAGGAAGTGTGTGAGGAATTGAATAAGAAATTCCAGGAGGTCTTCACCTTAGAGCAAGGAGAAATTCCAGAGGTAAGTGAGGGAATAGCTAACCAGGAACCACTTTAAGATTTTGAGATTACCAGTGGGGAAGTAAGGAAGTGTTTACTAGAGTTGGACGTGACGAAGGCTATAGGCCCAGATGGAATCTCCCCTTGGGTTCTAAAGGAAGGAGCAAGAGAACTGAGCCTACCACTCTCCATAGTGTATAACAAATCACTGGCAACAGGGGAACTGCCAGATATTTGGAAAGCAGCTAACGTAGTCCCGATATACAAGAAAGGGGATAGACAGGAGGCACTGAACTACAGGCCAGTGTCCCTAACCTGCATACCATGCAAGCTGATCGAGAAGATTGTGCGAAAAAAACTAGTGGAGCATCTGGAGCGAAGGAACTTTGTAACACAGCATCAACACGGGTTCAGGGATGGCAGGTCCTGCCTCACAGGGTTACTTGAATTCTACGACCAGGCAACAAAAATAAGGCAAGAAAGAGAAGGGTGGGCAGACTGCATATTTTTGGATTGTCAGAAAGCCTTTGATACAGTGCCACACAAGAGGCTAGTGCGGAAGTTGGAGATGCAGGCTGGAGTGAGAGGGAAGGTACTCCGGTGGATAGAGGAGTACCTAAGCAACAGGAGACAACGAGTCTGTGTGAGGGGTGAGGTCTCAGATTGGCGAGACGTCACAAGTAGAGTCCCGCAGGGGTCAGTCCTAGGACCTATACTGTTTCTGGTATATGTAAATGATCTCCCAGAGGGTATAGATTCGTTCCTCTCAATGTTTGCCGACGATGCAAAAATTATGAGGAGAATTGAAACAGAGGATGATAGTAGGAGGCTACAAGATGATCTGGATAGACTGAGTGAATGGTCCAACAAATGGCTGTTGAAGTTCAACCCGAGTAAATGCAAAGTAATGAAACTAGGCAGTGGAAACAGGAGGCCAGGCACAGGATACAGAATAGGAGATGAAGTACTTAATGAAACAGACAGAGAGAAAGATCTAGGAGTTGATATCACACCAAACCTGTCTCCTGAAGCCCACATAAAGAGAATAACGTCTGCGGCATATGCGAGGCTGGCTAACATTAGAACGGCGTTCAGGAACCTGTGTAAGGAATCATTCAGAATCTTGTACACCACATATGTAAGACCAATCCTGGAGTATGCGGCCCCAGCATGGAGCCCGTACCTTGTCAAGCACAAGACGAAGCTGGAAAAAGTCCAAAGGTATGCTACTAGACTAGTCCCAGAACTAAGAGGCATGAGTTATGAGGAAAGGCTGCGGGAAATGCACCTTACGACACTGGAAGACAGAAGAGTAAGGGGGGACATGATCACAACCTACAAAATCCTCAGGGAAATCGACCGGGTAAACAAGGATGAACTATTCAACACTGGTGGGACGCGAACAAGGGGACACAGGTGGAAGCTGAGTACCCAAATGAGCCACAGAGACGTTAGAAAGAACTTTTTCAGTGTCAGAGTAGTTAGTAAATGGAATGCATTAGGAAGTGATGTGGTGGAGGCTGACTCCATACACAGCTTCAAATGTAGATATGATAGAGCCCAATAGGCTCAGGAATCTGTACACCAGTTGATTGACGGTTGAGAGGCAGGACCAAAGAGCCAGAGCTCAACCCCCGCAAGCACAATTAGGTGAGTACAATTAGGTGAGTACAGGAAGCAGCCGGTAGCAGCTGTCTAACTCCCAGGTACCTATTTACTGCTAGGTAACTGGGGCATCAGGGTTATGGAAACTCTGCCCATCTGTTTCCGCTGGGTGCGGGGATCGAACCCCGATCCCTAGGTCTACGAGTTTAGAGCGCTGTCCACTCGCCCACCTAGCCCCTGTGTGTGTGTGTGTGTGTGTGTGTGTGTGTGTGTGTGTGTGTGTGTGTGTGTGTGTGTGTGTGTGTGTGTGTGTGTGTGTGTGTGTGTGTGTGTGTGTGTGTGTGTGTGTGTGTGTGTGTGTGTGTGTGTGTGTGTGTGTGTGTGTGTGTGTGTGTATTCATCTAGTTGTGCTTGAGGGGGTTGAGCGCTGCTCTTTCGGCCCACCACTCAACTGTCAATCAACTGTTTCTACTACTACTATTTTTTTCTCACCACACCACACACACACACACACCCCAGGAAGCAGCCCGTGACAGCTGACTAACTCCCAGGTACCTATTTACTGCTAGGTAATAGGGGCATAGTGTGAAAGAAACTTTGCCCATTGTTTCTCGCCAGTGCCAAGGATCGAACCCGGGACCACAGGATAACGTGCCCAGCGTGCTATCCGCTCGGCCGGCCGGTGGGTGTGTGTGTGTGTGTACTTACCTAATTGTGCTTGTGGGGGTTGAGCTCTTTGGTCCCGCCTCTCAACCATCAATCAACAGGTGTACAGGTTCCTGAGCCTATTGGGCTCTATCATATCTACACTTGAAGCTGTGTATGGAGTCAGCCTCCACCACATCACTTCCTAATGCATTCCATTTGTCTACTACTCTGACACTGAAAAAATTCTTTCTAACGTCTTTATGGCTCATTTGGGCACTCAATTTCCACCTGTGTCCCCTAGTGCGTGTGGTCCTTGTGTTAAAAAGTCTGTCTTCATCTACCCTATTAATTCCTCTGAGAAACTTGTATATGGTGATCATATCCCCTTCTAACTCTACTGTATCCCAGTGACGTGAGGTTTAATTACCGTAGTCTCTCCTCGTAGCTAATACCCCTCAGTTCTGGTACTAGTCTGGTGGCAAACCTTTGAACCTTTTCCAGTTTAGTCTTATGCTTGACTAGATATGGACTCCATGCTGGAGCCGCATACTCCAGGATTGGTCTGATATATGTGGTATATAATGTTCTGAAAGATTCCTTACACAATTATCTAAAGCCCGTTCTTATGTTGGCCAACCTGGCATATGCCGCTGATGTTATCCTCCTGATATGAGCTTCAGGGGACAGGTCTGGCGTGATATCAACCCATAGGTCTTTCTCTCTCTCTGACTCTTGCAGGATTTCATCTTCCAAGTGATACCTTGTATCTGGTCTCCTGCTCCCTACACCTACCTTCATTACATTACATTTGCTTGGATTAAACTCTAACAACCATTTGTTCGACCATTCCTGTGGATTGTCCAGGTTTTCTTGAAGCCTCAAGCTGTCCTCCTCTGTCTTAATCCTTCTCATAGTTTTGGCGCCGTCAGCAAACATTGAGAGGAATGAGTCTATACCCTCTGGGAGATCATTTACGTATATCAGAAACAGGATAGGTCCGAGTACAGAGCCCTGTGGGACTCCACTGGTGACTTCACGCCAATCTGAGGTCTCACCCCTCACTGTAACTCTCTGCTTCCTATTGCTTAGGTACTCTCTTATCCACTGGAGCGCCCTACCAGTTACTCCTGCCTGATTCTCCAGCTTATGCATCAGCCTTTTATGAGGTACTGTGTCAAAGGCTTTCCGACAGTCCAAAAAAAATGCAGTCCGCCCATCCTTCTCTTTCTTGCTTAATCTTTGTCACCTGATCGTAGAATTTTATTAAGCCAGTCAGGCAAGATTTATCCTCCCTGAACCCATGTTGATGGGTTGTCACGAAGTCTCTTCTCTCCAGATGAGTACTAGGTTTTTTCTCACGATCTTCTCCATCACCTTGCATGGTATACAAATTAAGGACACTGGCCTGTAGTTCAGTGCCTCTTGTCTGTCGCCCTTTTTGTATATTGGGACTACATTAGCCGTCTTTCATATTTCTGGTAGGTCTCCCGTTTCCAGTGACCTATTATACACTATGGAGAGTGGCAAACAATGTGGTCCTGCACACTCTTTCAATACCCTTGGTGAGATTCCGTCCGGTCCAACAGCCTTTCTCATGTCCAGCTCCAATAGGTGCCTCTTGACCTCATCTTTTGTAATTTCGAACCCTTCCTAGGTCGCCTGGTTAGCTGCCACCTCTCCTAGCGCCGTGACCTCTCCTTGTTCTATTGTGAAGACCTTCTGGAACCTTTTGTTGAGTTCTTCACACACCTCTTTGTCATTCTCTGTGTACCTGTCCTCACCCGTTCTAAGTTTCATCACCTGTTCCTTCACTGTTGTTTTCCTCCTAATGTGACTGTGTAGTAGCTTTGGTTCGGTCTTGGCTTTATTAGCTATATCATTTTCATACCTTTTCTCAGCTGCTCTTCTCACACTGACATACTCGTTCCTGGTTCCTTCGTATCTCTCTCTACTTTCTGGTGTTCTGTTATTACGGAAGTTCCTCCACGCCCTTTTGTTCAGCTCCTTTGCTTTTATACATTCCCTATTAAACCACGGATTCTTCTTTTGCTTCTCTGTTTTTTCCTGTCGGGCCGGGATAAACCTGCTTACATCCTCCTGACACTTTTGGGTGACATAGTCCATCATGTCTTGTACGGACTTAGTTCTGAGTTCTGTGCCCCATGGTATATCCCTTAAGAATATATTCATCTCCTCATAGTTTCCCTTTCGGTACGCCAGCCGTGTGTTTCCCAGTTCTATTTTGGGGGTGATAATTCCTAGCTCAACCAGGTACTCAAATCTCAATACACTATGATCACTCATTCCAGAGGGGACTTCCAACTTAACTTCCCTTATTTCCGACTCATTTAAGGTAAATATCAGATCAAGCAAGGCTGGTTCATCCTCTCCTCTCATTCTTGTCGGTTCCTTCATGTGTTGACTTAGAAAGTTTCTTGTTGCCACGTCCAGCAGCTTAGCTCTCCATGTTTCTGGTCCTCCATGCGGGTCTCTGTTCTCCCAATCTATATTCCCCAGGTTGAAGTCTCCAATGAATAGTAGTCTGGATATGTTCCTGCTAGCAACAGAAGCTGCTCTCTCTATTATATTGATGGTCGCCATGTTGTTTCTATCATATTCCTGTCTGGGTCTTCTATCGTTCGGTGGGGGTTATATGTGACTAATACTATAATTTTCTGTCCTCCAGTTGCTATGGTGCCTGATATGTAGTCACTGAAACCTTCACAACTCTGATTAACCATCTCTTCAAATCTCCAACCAAAACACACACACACACACACACACACACAGTCTGGGTCTTCAGTCTGGCCTGTGTGTGTGTGTGTGTGTGTGTGTGTGTGTGTGTGTGTGTGTGTGTGTGTGTGTGTGTGTGTGTGTGTGTGTGTGTGTGTGTGTGTGTGTGTGTGTGTGTGTGTGTGTGTGTGTGTACTCACCTAATTGTACTCACCTAATTGTGCTTGCGGGGGTTGAGCTCTGGCTCTTTGGTCCCGCCTCTCAACCGTCAATCAACTGGTGTACAGATTCCTGAGCCTATTGGGCTCTATCATATCTACATTTGAAACTGTGAATGGAGTCAGCCTCCACCACATCACTTCCTAATGCATTCCATTTGCTAACTACTCTGACACTGAAAAAGTTCTTTCTAACGTCTCTGTGTGTGTGTGTGTGTGTGTGTGTGCGTGTGTGTGTGTGTGTGTGTGTGTGTGTGTGTACTCACCTATTTGTGCTTGCAGGATCGAGCATTGACTCTTGGATCCCGCCTTTCCAGCTATCGGTTGTTTACAGCAATGACTCCTGTCCCATTTCCCTATCATACCTGGTTTTAAAAGTATGAATAGTATTTGCTTCCACAACCTGTTCCCCAAGTGCATTCCATTTTTCCACTACTCTCACGCTAAAAGAAAACTTCCTAACATCTCTGTGACTCATCTGAGTTTCCAGTTTCCACCCATGTCCCCATGTCCCCTCGTTCTGTTATTATTACGTGTGAACATTTCATCTATTTCCACTTTGTCAATTCCCCTGAGTATTTTATATGTCCCTATCATATCTCCTCTCTCCCTTCTTTTCTCTAGTGTCGTAAGGTTCAGTTCCTTCAGCCGCTCTTCATATCCCATCCCTCGTAACTCTGGGACAAGCCTCGTCGCAAACCTCTGAACCTTCTCCAGTTTCTTTATGTGTTTCTTCAGGTGGGGGCTCCATGATGGCGCGGCATACTCTAAGACTGGTCTCACGTAGGCAGTGTAAAGCGCCCTAAAAGCCTCCTCATTTAAGTTTCTGAATGAAGTTCTAATTTTCTCCAGTGTAGAGTACGCTGCTGTCGTTATCCTATTTATATGTGCCTCAGGAGTTAGATTAGGTGTCACATCCACTCCCAGGTCTCTTTCTCGAATCGTTACAGGTAGGCTGTTCCCCTTCATTGTGTACTGTCCCTTTGGTCTCCTGTCACCTGATCCCATTTCCATAACTTTACATTTACTGGTGTTAAACTCCAGTAGCCATTTCCCTGACCATCTCTGCAGCCTGTTTAAGTCCTCTTGGAGGATCCTACAATCCTCATCTGTCACAACTCTTCTCATTAATTTTGCGTCATCCGCAAACATTGACATGTATGATTCCACTCCTGTAAACATATCATTTACATAAATTAGAAAGAGGATTGGTCCCAGCACCGATCCTTGAGGTACTCCACTTGTTACTGTTCGCCAGTCCGACTTCTCGCCCCTTACCATTACCCTCTGGCTCCTTCCTGTTAGGTAGTTCTTCACCCATACTAGGGCCTTTCCGCTTACTCCTGCCTGCCTCTCAAGTTTGTATAGCAGTCTCATGTGCGGTACTGTATCAAAGGCCTTTTGGCAGTCAAGAAATATGCAGTCTGCCCAGCCTTCTCTGTCCTGCCTTATCCTTGTTACTTTATCATAGAATTCTAAAAGGTTTGTTAGGCATGATTTCCCTGTCCAGAACCCATGTTGGTGCTTGTTTACAAACCCAATGCTCTCCAGGTGCTCAACAAGTCTTAGCCTAATTATTCTTTCAAGTATTTTGCAGGGGATGCTTGTCAGTGATACGGGTCTGTAGTTAAGTGCCTCCTCCCTATCACCTTTTTTGAAAATCGGTACGACATTTGCCTCCTTCCAGCAACTGGGCAATTCTCCCGACATAAATGACTCATTAAAGATCATTGCCAGAGGCACGCTGAGAGCCTGCGCTGCCTCTTTAAGTATCCACGGTGATACTTTGTCTGGTCCAACAGCTTTATTTGCATCCAGTGTTGTCAACTGTTTCATTACATCCTCTGCTGTCACCTCTATATCTGATAGTCTTTCATCTTGGGTAATCTCTTCTAACAATGGGAGCTGCTCAGGCTCGGTTGTGAACACTCCATGAAATTTTGCATTCAGTACCTCGCAGATTTCCTTGTCTCTTTCTGTATATGCCCCTTCTGTTTTCCTCAGTCTTGTCACTTGGTCATTTACCGACATCTTCCTTCTTATATGGCTATGTAGTAATTTAGGTTGCTTTTTCGCTTTGACTGCAATATCATTCTCATAATTTCTTTCCGACACTCGTCTTATGTTAATGTAATCATTCCTAGCTCTGTTACATCTAATCCTGTTGTCCTCTGTCCTTTGTCTTCTGTACTTCCTCCACTCCCTCCTGCTTCTCACCTTTGCTTCCTGACACTGTCTATTAAACCATGGGTTATTATATTCCCTCCTGCTTTTTTCCTTTATTGTTGGAATAATTCTCTCTTCAGCCTCCTTGCATTTCAATATGACTTGGTTCATCATACCTTGCACTGTTTTTCCTCTAAGTTCTTCCTCCCACTGCACTTCTCCCAGGTAGTCCCTTATCCTTCTGTAGTCCCCTTTTCTGTAATCAAGTCTCCTTTCCCGGACCTCTTGTCCTTTGGTCACAATTTTAAGCTCCATCATGTAGTCAAAGACTAGGACACAATGGTCACTAGCTCCTAGTGGTATTTCATGTTCCAACTGCTCGATGTCTTCTACATTCTGGGTGAAAATGAGATCTAATAGGCTGGGCGTATCCCCTCCTCTTTCCCTAGTATCTTCCTTCACATGCTGTGTTAGAAAATTCCTGTCAATAACGTCTACCAGCTTCGCTCCCCAGGTCTTCTCCCCGCCATGAGGATTCCTCGTTTCCCAATCTATCTCTCCGTGATTTAGGTCCCCCATGACCAGCAGCTTCGCTCTCATTCTATGCGCTAAAGTTGCTGCCCTCTGCAGTTCATCTATACATGTCTTGTTGCTGTCCTCGTACTCCTACCTGGGCCTTTTACTGTTTGGTGGGGGATTGTAGAGTATCAAGATTACAATCTTCTTCTCATCCACTGTCAGAGTTCCATGTATGAAGCTCGTGCTTTCATTGGTACCTGGATTTTCCAGCTCATCAAACTTCCATTTCCGCTTTATTAGTAGTGCCACTCCTCCTCCCTGTCTCTGTGTCCTTTCTTTTCTTATCACCTGGTACCCCTCTGGAAAGATTGCATCCGAGATCATGCCATTTATTTTAGTTTCCACTATTGCCACTATGTCTGGGTCTGCCTCACTAACTCTTTCTTTTATCTCTTCTGCTTTATTGGCTACCCCATCAGCATTGGTGTACCAAACCTTGAGACTCTTCTTGGAAACTCGGGTGTCAGAGAAGAGTCTCAAGGTTTGGTCCTTTGTGATGTGTGTGTGTGTGTTTACTAGTTGTGTGTTTACTAGTTGTGTTTTGCGGGGGTTGAGCTTTGCTCTTTCGGCCCGCCTCTCAACTGTCAATCAACTGTTTACTAACTACTTTTTTTTTTCCCCCACACCACACACACACACACCAGGAAGCAGCCCGTGACAGCTGACTAACTCCCAGGTACCTATTTGCTGCTAGGTAACAGGGGCACTTAGGGTGAAAGAAACTTTGCCCATTTGTTTCTGACTCGTGCGGGAATCGAACCCGCGCCACAGAATTACGAGTCCTGCGCGCTATCCACCAGGCTACGAAGCCCCCTGTGTGTGTGTGTGTGTGTGTGTGTGTGTGTGTGTGTGTGTGTGTGTGTGTGTGTGTGTGTGTGTGTGTGTGTGTGTGTGTGTTTGTGTGTGTTTGTGTGTGTGTGTGTGTGTGTGTGTGTGTGTGTGTGTGTGTGTGTGTGTGTGTGTGTGTGTGTGTGTGTGTGTGTGTGTGTGTGTGTGTGTGTGTGTGTGTGTGTGTGTGTGTGTGTGTGTATGTACTCACCTAGTTGTACTCACCTAGTTTTGCTTGCAGGGGTTGAGTTTTGTCTCTGGTCCCGCCTCTCAACCGTCAATCAACTGGTGTACAGATTCCTGAGCCTACTGGGCTCTATCATTTCTATATTGGAAACTGAGGATGGAGTCAGCCTCTACCACTTCACTTTTTAGTGCATTCCATTTATTAACTACTCTGACAATGACAAAATTCTTTTTAATGTCTCTGTGGCTCATTTGGGTACTAAGTATCCACCTGTGTTCCCTTGTTCGTGTTCTACTCGTGCTAAAGAGTTTGACCTTTGTTGATGTCCAGAACACCCCCGTTAAAGAGCAGAGGTGCTACAGGTACTCTGAGAGAGATCTCTATCTACATCAGAGGCCCGAGACTGTTCAACACGCTTCCACTACACATAAGGGGTATAACTGGCCGACCTCTCACAGTGTTCAAGAGAGAACTGGATAAACACCTCCAAAGGATACCGGATCAACCAGGCTGTGACTCATACGTCAGGCTGCGAGTAGCCGCGTCCATCAGCCTGGTTGACCAGTCCAGCAATCAGGAAGCCTGGTCTAGGACCAGGCCGCTGAGTCGCTAAGCCCCGAAAACACCTCAAGGTAACCTGAAGGTAATTCAAGGTAAGGAAACCTGGTCAATTCCCCTGAGAATTTTGTAGGTGGTTATCATGTCTTGCCTTACACCTCTGTTCTCAGAGGAGGGACGTGAAGTTTAGCTTCCTTAGCCTTTCATGCCTCTCAGTTCCGAGACTAGTCTGGTGCCATATCTCTGAATCTTCCCTAACTTTGTCTTGTCTTTAACTAGGTATGAACTCCATGCTTGAGCTGCATGTTCCAGGATTGGTCAGACATAAGGGGATGGATAGAAATATAAATAGATGGGTGGCTGGGTACATAGGTGGATGGATAGATGAAAAGACAGATGGATAGAAAGATGAGTAGGTTCGTGGATAGACAGATGAAAATATAGATAGAAACCTATATTGAATAATTGAAAGATGGCTGCACTGTTGGATGAATAGATAGAAGGGTTGATAGATGGATAAAGTGATGGACAAATGGATGGATGAATGGATGGATGGATAGAAGGATCGATAGATTGATAGATGTATGGAAAGGTGAATAGATGGATTGACGGATAGATATGTACATGGATAAATAATTGTATATGTGGAGGCAAGATGAGTGGATTGGTGAATAGATAAATGGATGCATGGATAGCAAAATGGGTAGATGGATGGATACATGAATAGATTTATTTTTAAATAGATTGATAGACAGATAGTTAGATAGAGGATAGACTGATATATGAATAGATGGATAGATATAGGGATAGATAGATGAATTGATAGCTGGGTAGATGCATAGATGGATAGGTGTATGGATGGATTGATAGAAGGACAGATGGAAAACAGACAGACATATCCGGGCAACGCCCGGTAACGTCCTAGTAGTCATGTGCAAATAAAAAGGTGATCTCACATTAAAGGAGTGAGAACATGTCTTGAGAACCAAACAACTGGGAGAACATTCTTTTTTATAAAGTTGGGAGAACATATTTTGAGAACTAAATGGTTGGAAGAACATATTTTGAGAACTAAATGATTGGAAGAACATATTTTGAGAACTAAATGATTGGAAGAACATATTTTGAGAACCAAATGGTTGGAAGAACATTTTTTGAGAACTAAAAGGTTGGGAGAACATATCTAGAGAACCAAATAGTTTGAAAAACATTTTTTTTTTTTAGAACCAAAAGGTTGGGAGAACAAATTTTGAGAATCAAAAGGTTGCTAGAACGTATCTTGAGAACCAAATAGTTGGGAGAACATATTTTGAGAACCTGAGGGTTGGGAAAAGCCACTGCACAACAAAGTGATATTTAGCTAAAACAATCAACTTTTGTTTGCCACAACTGTATGGTATTTACTCACCTGAACCCCCACCCGAAGAAAGCAAATATTGAGAACCCTTTTTTGCTTATATAGAAAGGAGTATTTCCTTGGTCGTCAGTGTAACGGGAGGCGATGAGTATTGCGATATAGTTGTAGAAACTGATCAATGTGAACCTCCCAGCTAGAACCTTGTGCAGCGCCTCCTCTGCCGGCAACACCTGTAGCCGCGCACCAACACAATTACGTGTAGTGTTTTCAAGCTCAGTAATGCTCATTAAAATTGCATTTGATTCATATGCTTAGGCGGTGACTTTCTTGTGTTAAACAAATTTGACACAACTAGAAGATTTTTTTTACATTATTTTATTTATATATATTTTATTTTATTTAATCATGTAGAATATATAGTCTGCATTGGATGAATAAAGCAAAACTATTATTGGTATTCGTCAGTTAGGGAAATTGTTGGCTGACCTGCATTCCTTTGACTATCTTCTTCACGACCGGACGAGTGTGTCCTGAGAAGTATTCATAAGATGCTCCCTTATACATCCACGCTTCTGTTCCCCATTCCCAGTTCTTCTGCCTCACCACATCCTCGAAGTTCTCCTGGGGCCTTGTGGTGCCCTGGACGGTCAGGTAGGAGATCAGCGCCGACCGATAGGCTGTGCTGATCACCACACAAAACACCAACCACCAGCCCACCAACACCTGTTAGCAGTGTAGAACATGGTACTCCATCAGTAACTCGTCTTTACATTTCAATGAAGAAACAAGGCATTCTGTAAGTGAAAGAACGTGAATTGCTCCTTAATCTGAAGGATAACAGTTCATCAATAAGCAAATGACTTCACACAACACAGTAGTCCATCAATGTAATGACTTATTATCAAAATATGACATTCTTAAAACCTGTCCTGCTACCATAACAGTCACATAATTATTATTCCATTTATCCAAATAATGTTGAGGAATATTTTATTAACTGAAAATAACCAAAGTCTGTTGAAGCCCTGCAAGAAAATACAATATTGAGTATTGGTGAAATCATCTTCAACTAACCATTACGACAACTCAATATTAGAGCCTTCAACTACTTGTAAACTTTGAATAGGAATCAGGGACACTTGCAGAACCCAATAATATTGTGCAGTTAGTCAGGGCGTACTGTGAACTTACCGTTAGGTAAGAGTTAGGGACACTTGTAGAACCTACAAATGTTGTATAGGTAGTGTTATGATCGCCAACAGTCCTCTCTGGCCTCAAGAATCATTTTGCCCCAAGATCACAGATGATTTGTTCATTTGACCCAGACATTAATTTAAGTTAAGAAAGAGCGCATCTTGTGCGCAACTTTGGAGAGTATTTAGTTGAGAAGAGGTGAAGTGTGACAAATTGCAGAACAAAATTGCGACTAGGGGAAAAGAGGACATCCAGGAACTCACTCAGTGCGGCGACA
Organism: Procambarus clarkii; assembly: GCF_040958095.1. NCBI lineage: Eukaryota > Metazoa > Arthropoda > Malacostraca > Decapoda > Cambaridae > Procambarus > Procambarus clarkii. Next base: position 1,894,901 of record NC_091212.1, on the reverse strand, counting down.
TATGCCTTGGGATCATACAACGAGATAGATGAGTGATGATCGCCCAGCAAATCATCGACGATCTTTCTGTGTCGTCGTCTGCAGGCGCCGAGCCGAGCTCAGTACAGATCGGCTCACTGACGGGCCAGATTTCAAACGAGGCAGACGTAACTTTGGTGATTTATTAATCGAAGCGTTATTAAGAAGACACCTGTTGTTGTTCTTCACCTGTATCTTGCTCTGGTTAGGCCCCATTTAGAATATGCAGTTCAGTTTTGGTCGCCGTACTATAGAATGGCTATAAATTCACTCATTTATTAATTTATGTTTTTCAAGATGAAGACGAATTTTATTTGCAATTATCGATTCGAGTAACTTTTCCACAATAGACGTTAGGCTAATTGGTCGATAGTTTGACGCAAGTGATCTATCTCTTTTCTTAACAATAGGTATCACATTAGCAACTTTCCATAACTCTGGCACTCTATTGATTTATTAAATATGGTAGACAATGGGTCGCAAAGCTCCTCTGCATTCTTTTAGCACCCTGGCAAACACTTCATCCGGCCCTGGGGATTTGTTTGGTTTGAGTTTAACTATATGTTTAATTACATCCTCCCTGGTAACTGCTAAACTAGTCAACCTGTCCTCGTCCCCACCCACATATACTTGTTCGGCTGAAGGCATATTGTTAAGTTCCTCTTTAGTAAATACAGATATAAAATATTTATTAAAAATACTATCTCTTCAGTATTAGATACTGAATTATCTAATACTTCATCTCTTCATCATTATCTGTTATTTGATCTGTCTCAGTTTTTAATGGACCTATCCTCTCCCTAATCTTTGTCCAGTATAACTGGAAAAACCCTTTAGGATTTATCTTTGCTTGCTCTGCTATGCGAACTTCATAGTTTCTTTTTGTTTTCCTTATCTCTTTTTTAGTATTTCTAACCAATTGTACGTATTCCTGTTCTAAACTGACTTCCCCATTCTTAATCCTTTTGTACCACGCTCTCTTTTTACCAATAAGGTTCTTCAGATCCTTTGTTATCCACTTTGGATCATTATTATTCGATCTATTCAATTAATATGGTATACTACATTCCTGGGCTTCGCTTAGCATATTTTTAAATAGGTTATATTTTGAGTCCACATCGAAAACCCCTTTTACGTCACCTATCGCTGGGTTCACGTCTAGCTCTAAGACAGGCCCACACCCCATACCCAAGACTTTCCAATCTATTTGACCCAATAAATTTCTTAGGTTATTGAAATTAGCTTTTCGAAAATTAGGTACTTTAACAGAATTTTCTCCTACAGATCTATTCCAATGAATGCTACATCTGATTTCTTTATGATCACTGTTCCCTAGCTCATTCCCTATTTCGATGTCCTTAATTTGTGTTTCCCTGTTAGTTAACACTAAATCTAAAATATTATTTTCCCGCGTTGGTTCCTTAATGTGTTGCATAAGAAAGCAATCGTCAATTAATTCTAGAAAATCTTCTGCTTCATTATTCCCTGTTTTGTTCAACCAGTTTATTCCACTAAAATTAAAGTCACCCATGACATAAATACTGTTAGATCTAGATGCTCTAGATATTTCATCCCATAGATGCTTTGCTTCCATTCTGTCTAAATTTGGTGGCCTATATATAACTTCTATTATAATGTTATTTGCTTTTTCGTTTAATTCTATCCAAATAGTTTCTGTATGTAGCTCAGTTTTGAGTCCCTCTTTGAGACTACATTTCAAATTGTCCCTAACATATATGGCTACTCCCCCTCCTCGTCTAATATATCTATCTGTGTGAAATAGTTTAAATCCATTTATTTGATATTCAGCTAATAGTTCTCTATTTTCTACATTCATCCACGTTTCGGTAAGTGCGATAATATCTATTTTTTCTGTGCAGACAAGAGCATTTAAATCGTTTTTTTATTTCTTAGACTTCTACTGTTAGTGTAATATACCCTAAGTGAACTGTTATTTTGAGGCCCTTCTCTTTCTCTGATCATTTTGCCAATTCCTTTCTCTCTCAAACACATACTTTTATTACCTACTTCCGCCAAATCAATTCCCATACCACTATCTACTAACAGTTTAAACCCAAACAAACACCTCTAACCACTGGTTGCAACGAGTTCGCAACAGCAACAACCCCAGCCCTCGATAGATGCACCCCATCCCGAGCATACATTTCATTTCTTCCATAGAAGTGTTCCCAGTTGTCTATGAAAGATATTGCATTTGATTTGCAATATCTTTCCAGCCGGCAATTGACACCCAAGTGCTCTCGACATCCATTCATTTCCCACTCCCTTTCTTGGAAGAATGTCATATATGATCTGATTTATATGATCATATATTTAACTGATTCAGAGGTATAAAACAGCCATAGAGTTAGTTAGGAGCAAGGGAGGAATCCCGATCATATGTGGCATTCTTCCAAGAAAGGGAGTGGGAAATGAATGGATATCGAGGGCACTTGGTGTCAATTGCCGGCTGGAAAGATATTGCAAATCAAATGCAATATCTTTCATAGACAACTGGGAACACTTCTATGGAAGAAATGAAATGTATGCTCGTGATGGGGTGCATCTATCGAGAGCTGGGGTTGTTGCTGTTGCGAACTCGCTAGAAGAAGTGGTTAGAGGTGTTTGTTTGGGTTTAAACTGTTAGTAGATAGAGGTATGGGAATTGATTTGGAGGAAGGAGGTAATAAAAGTATGTGTTTGTGGGAGAAAGGAATTGGCAAAACGATCAGGGAAAGAGAAGGTCCGCAAAATAACAATTCACTTAGGGTATATTACACTAACAGTAGAAGTCTAAGAAATAAAATTAACGAATTAAATGCTCTTGTCTGCACAGAAAAAATAGATATTATTGCACTTACCGAAACGTGGATGAATGTAGAAAATAGAGAACTATTAGCTGAATATCAAATATATGGATTTAAACTATTTCACACAGATAGATATATTAGACGAGGAGGTGGAGTAGCCATATATGTTAGGGACAATTTGAAATGTAGTCTCAAAGAGGGAATCAAAACAGAGCCACACACAGAAACTATTTGGATTGAATTAAACGAAAAAGCTAATAATATTATAATAGGAGTAATATATAGGCCACCAAATTTAGACAGAATGGAAGCAAAGCATCTATGGGATGAAATATCTAGAGCATCTAGATCTAACAGTATTTATGTCATGGGTGACTTTAATTTTAGCGGAATAAACTGGTTGAACAAAACAGGGAATAGTGAAGCAGAAGATTTTCTAGAATTAATTGACGATTGCTTTCTTACGCAACACATCAAGGAACCAACACGGGAAAATAATATTTTAGATTTAGTGTTAACTAACAGGGAAACGCAAATTAATGACATCGAAATAGGGAGTGAGCTAGGGAGCAGTGATCACAAAGAAATCAGATTTAGCATAGAATGGAATAGACCAGTAGGAGAAAATTCTGTTAAAGTGCCAGATTTTCGAAAAGCTGATTTTAATAGCCTAAGAAATTTTTTGGGTCAAATTGATTGGAAAGGCTTGGGTATGGGGTGTGGGCCGGTCTTGGAGCGAGACATGAACCCAGCGATAGGTGACTTAAATGGGGATTTCGATGTGGATTCAATATATAACTTATTTAAGAATATTCTAAACAAAGCACAGGAACGTAGTATACCATACAAATTGAATAGATCGTATACTAATGACCCAAAGTGGATAACAAAGAATTTGAAGAACCTTATAGGTAAAAAGAGAGCTTGGTACAAAAGGATTAAAAATGGGGAGGTCACTTTAGAACAGGAATTCGTACAACTGGTTAGAAATGTTAAAAAAGAGATAAGGAAAGCAAAAAGAAACTATGAAGTTCGCATAGCAGGGCAAGCAAAGACAAATCCTAAAGGGTTTTTTCAGTTATATCGTACTAAGACTAGGGAAAGGATAGGTCCATTAAAAACTGAGACAGGTCAAATAACAGATAGTGATGAAGAGATGAGTAGTATTTTTAATAAATATTTTGTATCTGTATTTACTAAAGAGGAACTTAACAATATGCCTTCAGCCGAACAAGTCTATGTGGGTGGGGACGAGGACAGGTTGACGAGTTTAGCAGTTACCAGGGAGGATGTTCTTAAACAAATAGTAAAACTCAAACCAAACAAATCCCCAGGGCCGGTTGAAGTGTTTGCTAGGGTGCTAAAAGAATGCAAAGAGGAGCTTTGTGACCCACTGTCAACCATATTTAATAAATCAATAGAGTCAGGCAGAGTGCCAGAGTTTTGGAAAGTTGCTAATGTGATACCAGTTTTTAAGAAAGGAGATAGATCACTTGCGTCTAACTATCGACCAATTAGCCTAACGTCTATTGTGGGAAAGTTACTCAAATCTATAATAGCAAATAAAATTCGTCTTCATCTTAAGAACATAAGAACATAAGAACAAAGGCAACTGCAGAAGGCCTACTGGCCCACACGAGGCAGCTCCCATTCTATAACCACCCAATCCCACTCATATACTTGTCCAACCTGTGCTTGAAACAATCGAGGGACCCCACCTCCACAATGTTATGCGGCAATTGGTTCCACAAATCAACAACCCTGTTACTGAACCAGTATTTACCCAAGTCTTTCCTAAATCTAAACTTATCCAATTTATATCCATTGTTTCGTGTTCTGTCCTGTGTTGATACTTTTAATACCCTATTAATATCCCCCCGGTTATGTCCATTCATCCACTTGTAAACCTCTATCATGTCACCCCTAACTCTTCGCCTTTCCAGTGAATGCAACTTAAGCTTTGTTAATCTTTCTTCATATGAAAGATTTCTAATTTGGGGAATTAACTTAGTCATCCTACGCTGGACACGTTCAAGTGAATTTATATCCATTCTATAATATGGCGACCAAAACTGAACTGCATAATCTAAATGGGGCCTAACTAGAGCAAGATATAGCTTGAGAACCACACCAGGTGTCTTGTTACTAACGCTGCGATTAATAAATCCAAGTGTCCGATTTGCCTTATTACGAACATTTATGCATTGATCCTTTTGTTTTAAATTCTTACTAATCATAACTCCCAGATCCCTTTCGCAATCCGACTTCGCAATCACAACACCATCTAGCTCGTATCTTGTAACTCTATCATCATTACCTAACCTCAGAACTTTACATTTATCAGCATTAAACTGCATCTGCCAATCCTTTGACCATTTCAAAACCCTATCTAGATCAACTTGAAGTGATAGTGAGTCCTCCTCCGAATTAATTTCCCTACCGATTTTCGTATCATCGGCAAATTTGCAAATGTTGCTACTCAAACCTGAATCTAAATCATTTATATATATTATAAACAACAGAGGTCCCAGGACAGAGCCTTGAGGCACTCCACTTACAACATTTTCCCACTCTGACTTGATTCCATTTATACTAACTCTCTGTTTCCTTTGGTATAGCCATGCCCTAATCCAGCTTAATATAGCACCCCCAATACCATGAGACTCTATTTTTTTAATCAGTCTTTCATGTGGCACTGTATCAAAAGCTTTGCTAAAGTCAAGGTATACAACATCGCAATCCTTACCACTATCAACTGCCTCAACAATGCTAGAATAAAAAGATAACAAATTTGTTAAACATGAACGGCCATTTATAAAACCATGTTGCGACTCAATTATTAATTTATGTTTTTCAAGATGAAGACGAATTTTATTTGCTATTATAGATTCGAGTAACTTTCCCACAATAGACGTTAGGCTAATTGGTCGATAGTTAGACGCAAGTGATCTATCTCCTTTCTTAAAAACTGGTATCACATTAGCAACTTTCCAAAACTCTGGCACTCTGCCTGACTCTATTGATTTATTAAATATGGTTGACAGTGGGTCACAAAGCTCCTCTTTGCATTCTTTAAGCACCCTAGCAAACACTTCATCCGGCCCTGGGGATTTGTTTGGTTTGAGTTTTACTATTTGTTTAAGAACATCCTCCCTGGTAACTGCTAAACTCGTCAACCTGTCCTCGTCCCCACCCACATAGACTTGTTCGGCTGAAGGCATATTGTTAAGTTCCTCTTTAGTAAATACAGATACAAAATATTTATTAAAAATACTACTCATCTCTTCATCACTATCTGTTATTTGACCTGTCTCAGTTTTTAATGGACCTATCCTTTCCCTAGTCTTAGTACGATATAACTGAAAAAACCCTTTAGGATTTGTCTTTGCTTGCCCTGCTATGCGAACTTCATAGTTTCTTTTTGCTTTCCCTATCTCTTTTTTAACATTTCTAACCAGTTGTACGAATTCCTGTTCTAAAGTGACCTCCCCATTTTTAATCCTTTTGTACCAAGCTCTCTTTTTACCTATAAGGTTCTTCAAATTCTTTGTTATCCACTTTGGGTCATTAGTATTCGATCTATTCAATTTGTATGGTATACTGCGTTCCTGTGCTTTGTTTAGAATATTCTTAAATAAGTTATATATTGAATCCACATCGAAATCCCCATTTAAGTCACCTATCGCTGGGTTCATGTCTCGCTCCAAGACCGGCCCACACCCCATACCCAAGCCTTTCCAATCAATTTGACCCAAAAAATTTCTTAGGCTATTAAAATCAGCTTTTCGAAAATCTGGCACTTTAACAGAATTTTCTCCTACTGGTCTATTCCATTCTATGCTAAATCTGATTTCTTTGTGATCACTGCTCCCTAGCTCACTCCCTATTTCGATGTCATTAATTTGCGTTTCCCTGTTAGTTAACACTAAATCTAAAATATTATTTTCCCGTGTTGGTTCCTTAATGTGTTGCGTAAGAAAGCAATCGTCAATTAATTCTAGAAAATCTTCTGCTTCACTATTCCCTGTTTTGTTCATAGGGGTGACATGATAGAGGTTTACAAGTGGATGAATGGACATAACCGGGGGGATATTAATAGGGTATTAAAAGTATCAACACAGGACAGAACACGAAACAATGGATATAAACTGGATAAGTTTAGATTTAGGAAAGACTTGGGTAAATACTGGTTCAGTAACAGGGTTGTTGATTTGTGGAACCAATTGCCGCGTAACATTGTGGAGGTGGGGTCCCTCGATTGTTTCAAGCACGGGTTGGACAAGTATATGAGTGGGATTGGGTGGTTATAGAATAGGAGCTGCCTCGTATGGGCCAATAGGCCTTCTGCAGTTACCTTTGTTCTTATGTTCTTATGTTCAACCAGTTTATTCCGCTAAAATTAAAGTCACCCATGACATAAATACTGTTAGATCTAGATGCTCTAGATATTTCATCCCATAGATGCTTTGCTTCCATTCTGTCTAAATTTGGTGGCCTATATATTACTCCTATTATAATATTATTAGCTTTTTCGTTTAATTCAATCCAAATAGTTTCTGTGTGTGGCTCTGTTTTGATTCCCTCTTTGAGACTACATTTCAAATTGTCCCTAACATATATGGCTACTCCACCTCCTCGTCTAATATATCTATCTGTGTGAAATAGTTTAAATCCATATATTTGATATTCAGCTAATAGTTCTCTATTTTCTACATTCATCCACGTTTCGGTAAGTGCAATAATATCTATTTTTTCTGTGCAGACAAGAGCATTTAATTCGTTAATTTTATTTCTTAGACTTCTACTGTTAGTGTAATATACCCTAAGTGAATTGTTATTTTGCGGACCTTCTCTTTCCCTGATCGTTTTGCCAATTCCTTTCTCCCACAAACACATACTTTTATTACCTCCTTCCTCCAAATCAATTCCCATACCTCTATCTACTAACAGTTTAAACCCAAACAAACACCTCTAACCACTTCTTCTAGCGAGTTCGCAACAGCAACAACCCCAGCTCTCGATAGATGCACCCCATCACGAGCATACATTTCATTTCTTCCATAGAAGTGTTCCCAGTTGTCTATGAAAGATATTGCATTTGATTTGCAATATCTTTCCAGCCGGCAATTGACACCAAGTGCCCTCGATATCCATTCATTTCCCACTCCCTTTCTTGGAAGAATGCCACATATGATCGGGATTCCTCCCTTGCTCCTAACTAACTCTATGGCTGTTTTATACCTCTGAATCAGTTCCTCACTCCTGACTCGACCAACATCATTTCCTCCCACGCTAATGCAAATAATGGGATTGTTCCCATTACCAGCCATAATATCATTCATGTTGTTTATAATATCACCAATGCCAGCTCCGGGATAGCAAACCCTTAACCTGTTCCCCCTATCTCTAGCACAAAACGTTCTATCCAAATACCTTATCTGGGAATCTCCCACAACTAATGTTTGCTTAGGTACTTCCTTTACTTTCTGAGGGGCCTGCGCTTCCTTTCTCTTCGTTGCTTTCCCTTTTGCGCGATCCACAGTCTCTCCACAGCACTCGTCCTCCAAAACGTCAAATGAATTTGAAGTTGCTATGGCGTTTGAAGGCGGCTTTATCAAAGTCTTCTTAAGGCCCCTGTCTTTCGCAACTCTCCAAGACGAGGTCCCTTTACTGCTGGTCTCCTCCTTCGTTACTTCTCGTTGTTTTTTAAGCTGACGCACCTCCTCCCGCAGAGTCCAACTCTGTCCTCAGGGCTCCCACTAGAGTCACCAGGTCCTTCACTACAACTTCCATATTGCTATGATAATATAACAACACTCAGGAGCTCCGGTTGAAAAACATCTTGAAAAACATAAATTAATAATTGAGTCGCAACATGGTTTTATAAATGGCCGTTCATGTTTAACAAATTTGTTATCTTTTTATTCTAGCATTGTTGAGGCAGTTGATAGTGGTAAGGATTGCGATGTTGTATACCTTGACTTTAGCAAAGCTTTTGATACAGTGCCACATGAAAGACTGATTAAAAAAATAGAGTCTCATGGTATTGGGGGTGCTATATTAAGCTGGATTAGGGCATGGCTATACCAAAGGAAACAGAGAGTTAGTATAAATGGAATCAAGTCAGAGTGGGAAAATGTTGTAAGTGGAGTGCCTCAAGGCTCTGTCCTGGGACCTCTGTTGTTTATAATATATATAAATGATTTAGATTCAGGTTTGAGTAGCAACATTTGCAAATTTGCCGATGATACGAAAATCGGTAGGGAAATTAATTCGGAGGAGGACTCACTATCACTTCAAGTTGATCTAGATAGGGTTTTGAAATGGTCAAAGGATTGGCAGATGCAGTTTAATGCTGATAAATGTAAAGTTCTGAGGTTAGGTAATGATGATAGAGTTACAAGATACGAGCTAGATGGTGTTGTGATTGCGAAGTCGGATTGCGAAAGGGATCTGGGAGTTATGATTAGTAAGAATTTAAAACAAAAGGATCAATGCATAAATGTTCGTAATAAGGCAAATCGGACACTTGGATTTATTAATCGCAGCGTTAGTAACAAGACACCTGGTGTGGTTCTCAAGCTATATCTTGCTCTAGTTAGGCCCCATTTAGATTATGCAGTTCAGTTTTGGTCGCCATATTATAGAATGGATATAAATTCACTTGAACGTGTCCAGCGTAGGATGACTAAGTTAATTCCCCAAATTAGAAATCTTTCATATGAAGAAAGATTAACAAAGCTTAAGTTGCATTCACTGGAAAGGCGAAGAGTTAGGGGTGACATGATAGAGGTTTACAAGTGGATGAATGGACATAACCGGGGGGATATTAATAGGGTATTAAAAGTATCAACACAGGACAGAACACGAAACAATGGATATAAATTGGATAAGTTTAGATTTAGGAAAGACTTGGGTAAATACTGGTTCAGTAACAGGGTTGTTGATTTGTGGAACCAATTGCCGCGTAACATTGTGGAGGTGGGGTCCCTCGATTGTTTCAAGCACGGGTTGGACAAGTATATGAGTGGGATTGGGTGGTTATAGAATAGGAGCTGCCTCGTATGGGCCAATAGGCCTTCTGCAGTTACCTTTGTTCTTATGTTCTTCTTAGGTAATGATGATAGAGTTACAAGATACGAGCTAGATGGTGTTGTGATTGCGAAGTCGGATTGCGAAAGGGATCTGGGAGTTATGATTAGTAAGAATTTAAAACAAAAGGATCAATGCATAAATGTTCGTAATAAGGCAAATCGGACACTTGGATTTATTAATCGCAGCGTTAGTAACAAGACACCTGGTGTGGTTCTCAAGCTATATCTTGCTCTAGTTAGGCCCCATTTAGATTATGCAGTTCAGTTTTGGTCGCCATATTATAGAATGGATATAAATTAACTTGAACGTGTCCAGCGTAGGATGACTAAGTTAATTCCCCAAATTAGAAATCTTTCATATGAAGAAAGATTAACAAAGCTTAAGTTGCATTCACTGGAAAGGCGAAGAGTTAGGGGTGACATGATAGAGGTTTACAAGTGGATGAATGGACATAACCGGGGGGATATTAATAGGGTATTAAAAGTATCAACACAGGACAGAACACGAAACAATGGATATAAATTGGATAAGTTTAGATTTAGGAAAGACTTGGGTAAATACTGGTTCAGTAACAGGGTTGTTGATTTGTGGAACCAATTGCCGCGTAACATTGTGGAGGTGGGGTCCCTCGATTGTTTCAAGCACGGGTTGGACAAGTATATGAGTGGGATTGGGTGGTTATAGAATAGGAGCTGCCTCGTATGGGCCAATAGGCCTTCTGCAGTTACCTTTGTTCTTATGTTCTTATGATCGGGATTCCTCCCTTGCTCCTAACTAATTCAACGGCTGTCCTAAATCTCTGTATTAGTTCCTCACTCCTAACTCGCCCAACATCATTACCCCCATCACTAATACAAATAATGGGTTTGTTCCCATTTCCCGTCATAATCTCATTCATGTTTTCAACAATATCACCAATTCCAGCTCCCGGATAGCAAACCCTTAATCTGCTCCCCCTATCTCTGGCACAAAACGTTCTGTCTAAATACCTCACCTGGGAATCTCCCACAACCAAAATTCGCTTCTGTACCTCCTTAACTTTCTGAGCAGCCTGAGGGGCTGCGCTCCGCCGTTCCTCGCTGCAGGCGCACTACAGCACTCGTCCTCCAACACGGCAAATGAATTTGCCGTCCTTAGAACGTCTGTAGGCGGCCTTGTCAAGGTCTTCTTAAGACCCCTGTCTTTCACTGTCTTTCATCTGTGTGAAATAGTTTAAATCCATTTATTTGATATTCAGCTAATAGTTCTCTATTTTTTACATTCATCCACGTTTCGGTAAGCGCGATAATATCTATTTTTTTTTGTGCAGACAAGAGCATTTAAATCGTTTATTTTATTTCTTAGACTTCTACTGTTAGTGTAATATACCCCAAGTGAATTGTCACCCTGAGGCCCCTCAATTTCCCTGATCATTTTGCCAATTCCTTTCTCCCTCAAACACATACTTTTATTACCTCCTTCCTCCAAATCAATTCCCATACCACTATCTACTAACAGTTTAAGCCCAAACAATCACCTCTATCCACTGGTTCCAACGAGTTCGCAACAGCAACAACCCCAGCTCTCGATAGATGCACCCCATCACGAGCATACATTTCATTTCTTCCATAGAAGTGTTCCCAGTTGTCTATGTAAGATATTGCATTTGATTTGCAATATCTTTCCAGCCGGCAATTGACACCAAGTGCCCTCGACAACCATTCATTTCCCACTCCCTTTCTTGGAAGAATGCCACATATGATCGGGATTTCTCCCTTGCTCCTAACTAATTATGTTGCTGTCTTGAATCTCTGTATTAGTTCCTCACTCCTAACTAGTCCAACATCATTACCCCCTGCACTAATACAAATAATGGGTTTGTTCCCATTTCCCGTCACAATATCTTTCATGTTTTCAACAATATCACCAATACCAGCTGGATAGCAAACTCTTAACCTGTTCCCTCTATCTCAGGCACAAAACGTTCTGTCTAAATACCTCACCTTGGAATCTCCCACAACCAAAATTCGCTTCGTTCCTCTACCATAGTAGAGGAACATTCCTTTAGTCTACCATATTTAATGTCTACCATATTTAATAGTCTACCATACTTAATAAATCAATAGAGTTAGGCAGAGTGCCAGAGTCATGGAAGGTAGCTAATGTGATACCAGTTTTTAAGAAAGGAGATAGATCACTTGCGTCTAACTATCGACCAATTAGCCTAACGTCTATTGTCGGAAAGTTACTTGAATCAATAATTGCAAATACAATTCGTCTTCATCTTAAAAACATAAATTAATAAATGAGTCGCAACATGGTTTTACAAATGGCCGTTCATGTTTGTCAAATTTGCTAATTTTTTATTCCAGCATAGTTGAAGCAGTTGATAGTGGTAAGGATTGTGTTGTTGTGTACCTTGACTTTAGCAAAGCTTTTGATACAGTGCCACATGAAAGACTGATTAAAAAGATAGAGTCTCATGGTATTGGGGGTGCTATATTAAGCTGGATTAGGGCATGGCTATACCAAAGGAAACAGAGAGTTAGTATAAATGGAATCAAGTCAGAGTGGGAAAATGTTGTAAGTGGAGTGCCTCAAGGCTCTGTCCTGGGACCTCTGTTGTTTATAATATATATAAATGATTTAGATTCAGGTTTGAGTAGCAACATTTGCAAATTTGCCGATGATACGAAAATCGGTAGGAAAATTAATTCGGAGGAGGACTCACTATCACTTCAAGTTGATCTAGATAGGGTTTTGAAATAGTCAAAGGATTGGCAGATGCAGTTTAATGCAGATAAATGTAAAATTCTGAGGTTAGGTAATGATGATAGAGTTACAAGATACGAGCTAGATGGTGTTGAGATTGCAAAGTCGGATTGCGAAAGGGATCTGGGAGTTATGATTAGTAAGAATTTAAAACAAAAGGATCAATGCATAAATGTTTGTAATAAGGCAAATCGGACACTTGGATTTATTAATCGCAGTGTTAGTAACAAGACACCTGGTGTGGTTCTCAAGCTATATCTTGCTCTAGTTAGGCCCCATTTAGATTATGCAGTTCAGTTTTGGTCGCCATATTATAGAATGGATATAAATTCACTTGAACGTGTCCAGCGTAGGATGACTTAGTTAATTCCCCAAATTAGAATGTTTCATATGAAGAAAGATTAACAAAGCTTAAGTTGCATTCACTGGAAAGGCGAAGAGTTAGGGGTGACATGATAGAGGTTTACAAGTGGATGAATGGACACAACAAAGGGGATATTAATAGGGTATTAAAAGTATCAACACAAGACAGAACACGAAACAATGGGTATAAATTGGATAAGTTTAGATTGAGGAAAGACTTGGGTAAATACTGGTTCAGTAACAGGGTTGTTGATTTGTGGAACCAATTACCGCGTAACGTGCTGGAGGTGGGGTCCCTCGATTGTTTCAAGCGCGGGCTGGACAAGTATATGAGTGGGATTGGGTGGTTATAAATAGGAGCTGCCTCGAATGGGCCAATAGGCCTTCTGCACTTGCCTTTGTTCTTATGTTCTTAAATGCTCTTGTCTGCACAGAAAAAATAGATATTATTGCACTTACCGAGACGTGGGTGAATGTAGAAAATAGAGAACTATTAGCTGAATATCAAATAAATGGATTTAAACTATTTCACACAGATAGATATATTAGACGAGGAGGGGGAGTAGCCATATACGTTAGGGACAATTTGAAATGTAGTCTCAAAGATTGAATCAAAACTGAGCCACACACAGAAACTATTTGGATAGAATTATACGAAAAAGCAAATAATATTATAATAGGAGTTATATATAGGCCACCAAATTTAGACAGAAAGGAAGCAAAGCATCTATGGGATGAAATATCTAGGGCATCTAGATCTAACAGTATTTACGTCATAAGAACATAAGAACATAAGAACAAAGGTAACTGCAGAAGGCCTATTGGCCCATACGAGGCAGCTCCTATTCTATAACCACCCAATCCAACTCATATACTTGTCCAACCCGTGCTTGAAACAATCGAGGGACCCCACCTCCACAATGTTACGCGGCAATTGGTTCCACAAATCAACAGCGCTGTTACTGAACCAGTATTTACCCAAGTCTTTCCTAAATCTAAACTTATCCAATTTATATCCATTGTTTCGTGTTCTGTCCTGTGTTGATACTTTTAATACCCTATTAATATCCCCCCGGTTATGTCCATTCATCCACTTGTAAACCTCTATCATGTCACCCCTAACTCTTCGCCTTTCGAGTGAATGCAACTTAAGCTTTGTTAATCTTTCTTCATATGAAAGATTTCTAATTTGGGGAATTAACTTAGTCATCCTACGCTGGACACGTTCAAGTGAATAAGAACATAAGAACATAAGAACAAAGGTAACTGCAGAAGGCCTATTGGCCCATACGAGGCAGCTCCTATTCTATAACCACCCAATCCCACTCATATACTTGTCCAACCCGTGCTTGAAACAATCGAGGGACCCCACCTCCACAATGTTACGCGGCAATTGGTTCCACAAATCAACAACCCTGTTACTGAACCAGTATTTACCCAAGTCTTTCCTAAATCTAAACTTATCCAATTTATATCCATTGTTTCGTGTTCTGTCCTGTGTTGATACTTTTAATACCCTATTAATATCCCCCCGGTTATGTCCATTCATCCACTTGTAAACCTCTATCATGTCACCCCTAACTCTTCGCCTTTCCAGTGAATGCAACTTAAGCTTTGTTAATCTTTCTTCATATGAAAGATTTCTAATTTGGGGAATTAACTTAGTCATACTACGCTGGACACGTTCAAGTGAATTTATATCCATTCTATAATATGGCGACCAAAACTGAACTGCATAATCTAAATGGGGCCTAACTAGAGCAAGATATAGCTTGAGAACCACACCAGGTGTCTTGTTACTAACGCTGCGATTAATAAATCCAAGTGTCCGATTTGCCTTATTACGAACATTTATGCATTGATCCTTTTGTTTTAAATTCTTACTAATCATAACTCCCAGATCCCTTTCGCAATCCGACTTCGCAATCACAACACCATCTAGCTCGTATCTTGTAACTCTATCATCATTACCTAACCTCAGAACTTTACATTTATCAGCATTAAACTGCATCTGCCAATCCTTTGACCATTTCAAAACCCTATCTAGATCAACTTGAAGTGATAGTGAGTCCTCCTCCGAATTAATTTCCCTACCGATTTTCGTATCATCGGCAAATTTGCAAATGTTGCTACTCAAACCTGAATCTAAATCATTTATATATATTATAAACAACAGAGGTCCCAGGACAGAGCCTTGAGGCACTTCACTTACAACATTTTCCCACTCTGACTTGATTCCATTTATACTAACTCTCTGTTTCCTTTGGTATAGCCATGCCCTAATCCAGCTTAATATAGCACCCCCAATACCATGAGACTCTATTTTTTAATCAGTCTTTCATGTGGCACTGTATCAAAAGCTTTGCTAAAGTCAAGGTATACAACATCGCAATCCTTACCACTATCAACTGCCTCAACAATGCTAGAATAAAAAGATAACAAATTTGTTAAACATGAACGGCCATTTATAAAACCATGTTGCGACTCAATTATTAATTTATGTTTTTCAAGATGAAGACGAATTTTATTTGCTATTATAGATTCGAGTAACTTTCCCACAATAGACGTTAGGCTAATTGGTCGATAGTTAGACGCAAGTGATCTATCTCCTTTCTTAAAAACTGGTATCACATTAGCAACTTTCCAAAACTCTGGCACTCTGCCTGACTCTATTGATTTATTAAATATGGTTGACAGTGGGTCACAAAGCTCCTCTTTGCATTCTTTAAGCACCCTAGCAAACACTTCATCCGGCCCTGGGGATTTGTTTGGTTTGAGTTTTACTATTTGTTTAAGAACATCCTCCCTGGTAACTGCTAAACTCGTCAACCTGTCCTCGTCCCCACCCACAAGTCATGGGTGACTTTAATTTTAGTGGAATAAACTGGTTGAACAAAACAGGGAATAGTGAAGCAGAAGATTTTCTAGAATTAATTGACAATTGCTTTCTTACGCAAGACATTAAGCACCCTGGCAAACACTTCACCTGGCCCTTGGGATTTGTTTGGTTTGAGTTTTACTATTTGTTTAAGAACATCCTCCCTGGTAACTGCTAAACTCGTCAACCTGTCCTCGTCCCCACCCACATAGCCTTGTTCGCCTGAAGGCATATTGTTAAGTTCCTCTTTAGTAAATACAGATACAAAATATTTATTCAAAATACTAATCATCTCTTCATCACTATTTGTTATTTCACCTGTCTCAGTTTTTAATGGACCTATCCTTTCCCTAATCTTTGTCCGGTATAACTGGAAAAACCCTTAAGGATTTTTCTTTGCTTGCTCTGCTATGCGAACTGGATAATTTCTTTTTGCTTTCCTAATCTCACTTTTAGTATTTCTAACCAGTTGTACGAATTCCTGTTCTAAACTGACTTCCCCATTCTTAATCCGTTTGTATCACGCTCTCTTTTTACCTATAAGTTTCTTCAAATTCTTTGTTATCCACTTTGGGTCATTAGTATTCGATCTATTCAATTTGTATGGTATACTACGTTCCTGTGCTTTGTTTAGAATATTCTTAAATAAGTTATATATTGAATTCACATCGAAATCCCCATTTACGTCACCTATCGCTGGGTTCATGTCTCGCTCCAAGACCGGCCCCCACCCCATACCCAAGACTTTCCAATCAATTTGACCCGAAAAATTTCTTAGCCTATTAAAATCAGCTTTTCGAAAATCTGGCACTTTAACAGAATTTTCTCCTACAGGTCTATTCCATTTTATGCTAAATCTGATTTCTTTGTGATCACTGTTCCCTAGCTCACTCCCTATTTCGATGTCATTAATTTGTGTTTCCCTGTTAGTTAACACTAAATCTAAAATATTATTTTCCCGTGTTGGTTCCTTAAAGAATGCAAAGAGGAGCTTTGTAACCCACTGTCAACCATATTTAATAAATCAATAGAGTCAGGCAGAGTGCCAGAGTTTTGGAAAGTTGCTAACGTGATACCAGCTTTTAAGAAAGGAGATAGATCACTTGCGTCTACCTATCGACCAATTAGCCTAACGTCTATTGTGGGAAAGTTACTCGAATCTATAATAGCAAATAAAATTCGTCTTCATCTTGAAAAACATAAATTAATAATTGAGTCGCAACATGGTTTTATAAATGGCCGTTCATGTTTAACAAATCTGTTTTCTTTTTATTCTAGCATTGTTGAGGCAGTTGATAGTGGTAAGGATTGCGATGTTGTGTACCTTGACTTTAACAAAGCTTTTGATACAGTGCCACATGAAAGACTGATTAAAAAGATAGTCTCATGGTATTGGGGGTGCTATATTTAGCTGGATTAGGGCATGGCTATACCAAAGGAAACAGAGAGTTAATATAAATGGAGTCAAGTCAGAGTGGGAAAATGTTGTAAGTGGGGTGCCTCAGGGCTCTGTCCTGGGACCTCTGTTGTTTATAATATATATAAATGATTTAGATTCAGGTTTGAGTAGCAACATTTGCAAATTTGCCGATGATACGAAAATCGGTTGGGAAATTAATTCGGAGGAGGACTCACTATCACTTGAAGTTGATCTAGATAGGGTTTTGAAATGGTCAAAGGATTTGACCATTTCAAAACCAATGGTGACTCTAGTGGGAGCCCTGAGGACAGAGTTGGACTCTCTGCGGGAGGAGGTGCGTCAGCTTAAAAAACAACGAGAAGTAACGAAGGAGGAGACCAGCAGTAAAGGGACCTCGTCTTGGAGAGTTGCGAAAGACAGGGGCCTTAAGAAGACTTTGATAAAGCCGCCTTCAAACGCCATAGCAACTTCAAATTCATTTGACGTTTTGGAGGACGAGTGCGGTGGAGAGACTGTGGATCGCGCAAAAGGGAAAGCAACGAAGAGAAAGGAAGCGCAGGCCCCTCAGAAAGTAAAGGAAGTACCTAAGCAAACATTAGTTGTGGGAGACTCCCAGATAAGGTATTTGGATAGAACGTTTTGTGCTAGAGATAGGGGGAACAGGTTAAGGGTTTGCTATCCCGGAGCTGGCATTGGTGATATTATAAACAACATGAATGATATTATGGCTGGTAATGGGAACAATCCCATTATTTGCATTAGCGTGGGAGGAAATGATGTTGGTCGAGTCAGGAGTGAGGAACTGATTCAGAGGTATAAAACAGCCATAGAGTTAGTTAGGAGCAAGGGAGGAATCCCGATCATATGTGTCATTCTTCCAAGAAAGGGAGTGGGAAATGAATGGATATCGAGGGCACTTGGTGTCAATTGCCGGCTGGAAAGATATTGCAAATCAAATGCAATATCTTTCATAGACAACTGGGAACACTTCTATGGAAGAAATGAAATGTATGCTCGTGATGGGGTGCATCTATCGAGAGCTGGGGTTGTTGCTGTTGCGAACTCGCTAGAAGAAGTGGTTAGAGGTGTTTGTTTGGGTTTAAACTGTTAGTAGATAGAGGTATGGGAATTGATTTGGAGGAAGGAGGTAATAAAAGTATGTGTTTGTGGGAGAAAGGAATTGGCAAAACGATCAGGGAAAGAGAAGGTCCGCAAAATAACAATTCACTTAGGGTATATTACACTAACAGTAGAAGTCTAAGAAATAAAATTAACGAATTAAATGCTCTTGTCTGCACAGAAAAAATAGATATTATTGCACTTACCGAAACGTGGATGAATGTAGAAAATAGAGAACTATTAGCTGAATATCAAATATATGGATTTAAACTATTTCACACAGATAGATATATTAGACGAGGAGGTGGAGTAGCCATATATGTTAGGGACAATTTGAAATGTAGTCTCAAAGAGGGAATCAAAACAGAGCCACACACAGAAACTATTTGGATTGAATTAAACGAAAAAGCTAATAATATTATAATAGGAGTAATATATAGGCCACCAAATTTAGACAGAATGGAAGCAAAGCATCTATGGGATGAAATATCTAGAGCATCTAGATCTAACAGTATTTATGTCATGGGTGACTTTAATTTTAGCGGAATAAACTGGTTGAACAAAACAGGGAATAGTGAAGCAGAAGATTTTCTAGAATTAATTGACGATTGCTTTCTTACGCAACACATTAAGGAACCAACACGGGAAAATAATATTTTAGATTTAGTGTTAACTAACAGGGAAACGCAAATTAATGACATCGAAATAGGGAGTGAGCTAGGGAGCAGTGATCACAAAGAAATCAGATTTAGCATAGAATGGAATAGACCAGTAGGAGAAAATTCTGTTAAAGTGCCAGATTTTCGAAAAGCTGATTTTAATAGCCTAAGAAATTTTTTGGGTCAAATTGATTGGAAAGGCTTGGGTATGGGGTGTGGGCCGGTCTTGGAGCGAGACATGAACCCAGCGATAGGTGACTTAAATGGGGATTTCGATGTGGATTCAATATATAACTTATTTAAGAATATTCTAAACAAAGCACAGGAACGTAGTATACCATACAAATTGAATAGATCGAATACTAATGACCCAAAGTGGATAACAAAGAATTTGAAGAACCTTATAGGTAAAAAGAGAGCTTGGTACAAAAGGATTAAAAATGGGGAGGTCACTTTAGAACAGGAATTCGTACAACTGGTTAGAAATGTTAAAAAAGAGATAAGGAAAGCAAAAAGAAACTATGAAGTTCGCATAGCAGGGCAAGCAAAGACAAATCCTAAAGGGTTTTTTCAGTTATATCGTACTAAGACTAGGGAAAGGATAGGTCCATTAAAAACTGAGACAGGTCAAATAACAGATAGTGATGAAGAGATGAGTAGTATTTTTAATAAATATTTTGTATCTGTATTTACTAAAGAGGAACTTAACAATATGCCTTCAGCCGAACAAGTCTATGTGGGTGGGGACGAGGACAGGTTGACGAGTTTAGCAGTTACCAGGGAGGATGTTCTTAAACAAATAGTAAAACTCAAACCAAACAAATCCCCAGGGCCGGATGAAGTGTTTGCCAGGGTGCTTAAAGAATGCAAAGAGGAGCTTTGTGACCCACTGTCAACCATATTTAATAAATCAATAGAGTCAGGCAGAGTGCCAGAGTTTTGGAAAGTTGCTAATGTGATACCAGTTTTTAAGAAAGGAGATAGATCACTTGCGTCTAACTATCGATCCTTTTGTTTTAAATTCTTACTAATCATAACTCCCAGATCCCTTTCGCAATCCGACTTCGCAATCTCAACACCATCTAGCTCGTATCTTGTAACTCTATCATCATTACCTAACCTCAGAACTTTACATTTATCAGCATTAAACTGCATCTGCCAATCATAAGAACATAAGAACAAAGGTAACTGCAGAAGGCCTATTGGCCCATACGAGGCAGCTCCTATTCTATAACCACCCAATCCCACTCATATACTTGTCCAACCCGTGCTTGAAACAATCGAGGGACCCCACCTCCACAATGTTACGCGGCAATTGGTTCCACAAATCAACAACCCTGTTACTGAACCAGTATTTACCCAAGTCTTTCCTAAATCTAAACTTATCCAATTTATATCCATTGTTTCGTGTTCTGTCCTGTGTTGATACTTTTAATACCCTATTAATATCCCCCCGGTTATGTCCATTCATCCACTTGTAAACCTCTATCATGTCACCCCTAACTCTTCGCCTTTCCAGTGAATGCAACTTAAGCTTTGTTAATCTTTCTTCATATGAAAGATTTCTAATTTGGGGAATTAACTTAGTCATCCTACGCTGGACACGTTCAAGTGAATTTATATCCATTCTATAATATGGCGACCAAAACTGAACTGCATAATCTAAATGGGGCCTAACTAGAGCAAGATATAGCTTGAGAACCACACCAGGTGTCTTGTTACTAACGCTGCGATTAATAAATCCAAGTGTCCGATTTGCCTTATTACGAACATTTATGCATTGATCCTTTTGTTTTAAATTCTTACTAATCATATGACTAAGTTAATTCCCCAAATTAGAAATCTTTCATATGAAGAAAGATTAACAAAGCTTAAGTTGCATTCACTGGAAAGGCGAAGAGTTAGGGGTGACATGATAGAGGTTTACAAGTGAGTGAATGGACATAACAAAGGGGATATTAATAGGGTATTAAAAGTATCAGCACAAGACAGAACACGAAACAATGGGTATAAATTGGATAAGTTTAGATTTAGGAAAGACTTGGGTAAATACTGATTCAGTAACAGGGTTGTTGATTTGTGGAACCAATTGCCGCATAACATTGTGGAGGTGGGGTCCCTCGATTGTTTCAAGCGTGGGTTGGACACACACAAGAACACAAGAACGAAGGCAACTGCAGAAGGCCCATTGGCCCACACGAGGTACCTCCCATCCACAACCACTCAATCCCACCCATATACATGCCCAACCCACGCTCGAAACAGTCGAGGAACCCCACCTCCACTGCGCTCCATGGTAACTGGCTTCACAAATCAACAACCCTGTTACCGAACCAGCATTCACCCAAGTCTCTCCCAAATCCAAACCCATCCACCCTGCTTCGCACTCCGTCGCGTGCTGACACTTTCAACACTCTACCAACATCCCCCGTGTTATATCCATTCATCCACCCGCAAACCTCAACCATCCCACCCCCCAACTCCCCGCCTTTCCCGTGAATGTAATTTAAGCCCCGTTAATCTCCACTCATATAAAAGATTTCTAATTTGGGGAACCAACCCTACCATCCCAAGCCTGACACGTTCAAGAGAACTCATATCCATTCTATGGTACGGAGACCAAAACTGACCTGCACAATCCAAATGGGGCCCAACTAGAGCAAGATACACCTGAAGAACCACACCAGATGTCCCCCCACCAACGCTTCGATTAACAAACCACAGTGTCCCATTTGCCCCACCACGAACATTCGTGCATTGATCCTCTGGTCCCAAACTGCTACCAATCAAAACTCTCAGGTCCCCTCGGCAATCCCAACACCATCCAGCCCGTATCCCATCAATACAAGAACAAAGGCAACTGCAGAAGGCCCACTGGCCCATACGAGACAGCCTCCATTTATAACCACGCCCCTCCAGTGTATGCAACCCAAGCCCTGTTAATCCTTCCTCACATGAAAGACCCCCAATTTAGGGGACCAACTTAGTCATCCCACACTGGACACGTTCAAGTGAACCTACATCCATTCTACAGGACAGCGACCAAAACTGAACTGAACAACCCAAATTGGGCCCAACCAGAGCAAGATACAGCTGAAGAACCACATCAGGTCTCTTGCCACCAACGCTCCGACTAACAAATCCCAGTGTCCAATCTGCGAACATTCATGCATTGATCCTACTGTTTCAAACTCCCACCAATCACAACTCCCAGATCCCCCTCGCAATCCCACTTCGCAATCCCAATACCACCCAGCTCGCATCTTGCAACTCTATCATCACTACCCAGCCCCAGAACTCCGCATTTATCAGCACCAAACTGTACCCGACAATCCTCCCCCTCCCCCATGTATATGAGTGGACATGTATATGAGTGGGATTGGGTGGTTATAAATAGGAGCTGCCTCGTATGGGCCAATAGGCCTTCTGCAGTTGCCTTTGTTCTTATGTTCAATCCGACTTCGCAATCTCAACACCATCTAGCTCGTATCTTGTAACTCTATCATCATTACCTAACCTCAGAACTTTACATTTATCAGCATTAAACTGCATCTGCCAATCCTTTGACCATTTCAAAACCCTATCTAAATCAACTTGAAGTTATAGTGAGTCCTCCTCCGAATTAATTTCCCTACCGATTTTCGTATCATCGGCAAATTTGCAAATGTTGCTACTCAAACCTGAATCTAAATCATTTATATATATTATAAACAACAAAGGTCCCAGGACAGGGAAAGGACAGGTCCATTAAAAACTGAGACAGGTCAAATAACAGATAGTGATGAAGAGATGAGTAGTATTTTTAATAAATATTTTGTATCTGTATTTACTAAAGAGGAACTTAACAATATGCCTTCAGCCGAACAAGTCTATGTGGGTGGGGACGAGGACAGGTTGACGAGTTTAGCAGTTACCAGGGAGGATGTTCTTAAACAAATAGTAAAACTCAAACCAAACAAATCCCCAGGGCCGGATGAAGTGTTTGCTAGGGTGCTTAAAGAATGCAAAGAGGAGCTTTGTGACCCACTGTCAACCATATTTAATAAATCAATAGAGTCAGGCAGAGTGCCAGAGTTTTGGAAAGTTGCTAATGTGATACCAGTTTTTAAGAAAGGAGATAGATCACTTGCGTCTAACTATCGACCAATTAGCCTAACGTCTATTGTGGGAAAGTTACTCGAATCTATAATAGCAAATAAAATTCGTCTTCATCTTGAAAAACATAAATTAATAATTGAGTCGCAACATGGTTTTATAAATGGCCGTTCATGTTTAACAAATTTGTTATCTTTTTATTCTAGCATTGTTGAGGCAGTTGATAGTGGTAAGGATTGCGATGTTGTATACCTTGACTTTAGCAAAGCTTTTGATACAGTGCCACATGAAAGACTGATTAAAAAAAGAGTCTCATGGTATTGGGGGTGCTATATTAAGCTGGATTAGGGCATGGCTATACCAAAGGAAACAGAGAGTTAGTATAAATGGTATCAAGTCAGAGTGGGAAAATGTTGTAAGTGGAGTGCCTCAAGGCTCTGTCCTGGGACCTCTGTTGTTTATAATATATATAAATGATTTAGATTCAGGTTTGAGTAGCAACATTTGCAAATTTGCCGATGATACGAAAATCGGTAGGGAAATTAATTCGGAGGAGGACTCACTATCACTTCAAGTTGATCTAGATAGGGTTTTGAAATGGTCAAAGGATTGGCAGATGCAGTTTAATGCTGATAAATGTAAAGTTCTGAGGTTAGGTAATGATGATAGAGTTACAAGATACGAGCTAGATGGTGTTGTGATTGCGAAAGGGATCTGGGAGTTATGATTAGTAAGAATTTAAAACAAAAGGATCAATGCATAAATGTTCGTAATAAGGCAAATCGGACACTTGGATTTATTAATCGCAGCGTTAGTAACAAGACACCTGGTGTGGTTCTCAAGCTATATCTTGCTCTAGTTAGGCCCCATTTAGATTATACAGTTCAGTTTTGGTCGCCATAATATAGAATGGATATAAATTCATTTGAACGTGTCCAGCGTAGGATGACTAAGTTAATTCCCCAAATTAGAAATCTTTCATATGAAGAAAGATTAACAAAGCTTAAGTTGCATTCACTGGAAAGGCGAAGAGTTAGGGGTGACATGATAGAGGTTTACAAGTGGATGAATGGACATAACCGGGGGGATATTAATAGGGTATTAAAAGTATCAACACAGGACAGAACACGAAACAATGGATATAAATTGGATAAGTTTAGATTTAGGAAAGACTTGGGTAAATACTGGTTCAGTAACAGGGTTGTTGATTTGTGGAACCAATTGCCGCGTAACATTGTGGAGGTGGGGTCCCTCGATTGTTTCAAGCACGGGTTGGACAAGTATATGAGTGGGATTGGGTGGTTATAGAATAGGAGCTGCCTCGTATGGGCCAATAGGCCTTCTGCAGTTACCTTTGTTCTTATGTTCTTATGTTCTTATGATTGGCAGATGCAGTTTAATGCTGATAAATGTAAAGTTCTGAGGTTAGGTAATGATGATAGAGTTACAAGATACGAGCTAGATGGTGTTGAGATTGCGAAGTCGGATTGCGAAAGGGATCTGGGAGTTATGATTAGTAAGAATTTAAAACAAAAGGATCAATGCATAAATGTTCGTAATAAGGCAAATCGGACACTTGGATTTATTAATCGTAGCGTTAGTAACATGACACCTGGTGTTATTCTTCAGCTATATCTTGCACTGGTTAGGCCCCTATTTGGATTATGCAGTTCAGTTTTGGTCGCCGTACTATAGAATGGATATAAATTCACTTGAACGTGTCCAGCATAGGATGACAAAGTTAATTCCCCAAATTAGAAATCTTTCATATGAAGATAGATTAACTAAGCTTAAATTGCATTCATTGGAATGGCGAAGAGCTTTGGGTGACATTATAGAGGTTTACAAGTGCATGAATGGACATAACAAAGGGGATATTAATAGGATATTAAAAGTATCAACACAAGACAGAACACGAAACAATGGAAATAAATTGGATATGTTTAGATTTTGATTTAAGAAAGACTTGGGTAAATACTGGTTCGGTAACAGGGTTGTTGATATGTGGAACCAATTACCTTGTAACGTGGTGGAGGTGGGGTCCCTCGATTGTTTCAAGCGTAGGTTGGACATGTATATGAGTGGAATTGGGTGGTTATAAATAGGAGCTGCCTAGTATGGGCCAATATGCCTTCTGCAGTTACCTATGTTCTTATGTTCTTTTACAGAGCCTTGAGGCACTCCACTTACAACATTTTCCCACTCTGACTTAACCCCATTTATACTAACTCTCTGTTTCCTTTGTTATAGCTGTGCCCAGTCCATCTTAATATAGCACCCCTAATACTATGAGCCTCTATCTTTTCAATCAGTCTCTCATGTGGCACTGTATCAAAAGCTTTGGTATAGTCAAGGTACACAACATCGCAAACATTACCACTATCAACTGCCTCAACTATGCTGGAATAAAAAGTAGCACATTTGTTACACATGAACGGCCATTTTTAAAACCATGTTGTGACTCGTTTATTAATTTATGTTTTTCAAGATGAAAACTAATGGTATTTGCAATTATCGATTCAAGTAACTTTCCCACAATAGTCCTTAGGCTGATTGGCCGATAGTTTGATGCAAGTGATCTATCAAAAATTGGTACCACATTAGCAACCTTCCACGACTCTGGTACTCTGCCTGACTCTAATGATTTATTAAATAAGAACATAAGAACATAAGAACAAAGGCAACTGCAGAAGGCCTATTGGCCCATACGAGGCAGCTCCTATTTATAACCATCCAATCCCACTCATATACTTGTCCAACCCGCGCTTGAAACAATCGAGGGACCCCACCTCCACAATGTTATGCGGCAATTGGTTCCACAAATCAACAACCCTGTTACTGAACCAGTATTTACCCAAGTCTTTCCTAAATCTAAACTTATCCAATTTATACCCATTGTTTCGTGTTCTGTCTTGTGTTGATACTTTTAATACCCTATTAATATTCCCTTTGTTATGTCCATTCACCTACTTGTAAACCTCTATCATGTCACCCTTTCACTCTTCGCCTTTCCAGTGAATGCAACTTAAGCTTTGTTAATATTTCTTCATATGAAAGATTTCTAATTTGGGGAATTAACTTAGTCATCCTACGCTGGACACGTCAAAGTGAATTTATATCCATTCTATAATATGGCGACCAAAACTGAACTGCATAATCTAAATGGGGCCTAACCAGAGCAAGATATAGCTTGAGAACCACACCAGGTGTCTTGTTACTAACGCTGCGATTAATAAATCCCAGTGTCCGATTCGCCTTATTACGAACATTTATGCACTGATCCTTTTGTTTTAAATTCTTACTTATCATAACTCCCAGATCCCTTTCGCAATTAGTAACGTTTTCGCAGCGTTAGTAACAAGACACCTGGTGTGATTCTTCAGCTATATCTTGCTCTGGTTAGGCCCCATTTAGATTATGCAGTTCAGTTTTGGTCGCCGTACTATAGAATGTGTATAAATTCACTTGAACGTGTCCAGCGTAGGATGACTGAGTTAATTCCCCAAATTAGAAATCTTTCATATGAAGAAAGAATAACAAAGCTTAAGTTGCATTCACTGGAAAGGCGAAGAGTTAGAATGTATATAAATTCACTTGAACGTGTCCAGCGTAGGATAAGAACATAAGAACATAAGAACATAAGAACAAAGGTAACTGCAGAAGGCCTATTGGCCCATACGAGGCAGCTCCTATTCTATAACCACCCAATCCCACTCATATACTTGTCCAACCCGTGCTTGAAACAATCGAGGGACCCCACCTCCACAATGTTACGCGGCAATTGGTTCCACAAATCAACAACCCTGTTACTGAACCAGTATTTACCCAAGTCTTTCCTAAATCTAAACTTATCCAATTTATATCCATTGTTTCGTGTTCTGTCCTGTGTTGATACTTTTAATACCCTATTAATATCCCCCCGGTTATGTCCATTCATCCACTTGTAAACCTCTATCATGTCACCCCTAACTCTTCGCCTTTCCAGTGAATGCAACTTAAGCTTTGTTAATCTTTCTTCATATGAAAGATTTCTAATTTGGGGAATTAACTTAGTCATCCTACGCTGGACACGTTCAAGTGAATTTATATCCATTCTATAATATGGCGACCAAAACTGAACTGCATAATCTAAATGGGGCCTAACTAGAGCAAGATATAGCTTGAGAACCACACCAGGTGTCTTGTTACTAACGCTGCGATTAATAAATCCAAGTGTCCGATTTGCCTTATTACGAACATTTATGCATTGATCCTTTTGTTTTAAATTCTTACTAATCATATGACTAAGTTAATTCCCCAAATTAGAAATCTTTCATATGAAGAAAGATTAACAAAGCTTAAGTTGCATTCACTGGAAAGGCGAAGAGTTAGGGGTGACATGATAGAGGTTTACAAGTGAGTGAATGGACATAACAAAGGGGATATTAATAGGGTATTAAAAGTATCAGCACAAGACAGAACACGAAACAATGGGTATAAATTGGATAAGTTTAGATTTAGGAAAGACTTGGGTAAATACTGATTCAGTAACAGGGTTGTTGATTTGTGGAACCAATTGCCGCATAACATTGTGGAGGTGGGGTCCCTCGATTGTTTCAAGCGTGGGTTGGACACACACAAGAACACAAGAACGAAGGCAACTGCAGAAGGCCCATTGGCCCACACGAGGTACCTCCCATCCACAACCACTCAATCCCACCCATATACATGCCCAACCCACGCTCGAAACAGTCGAGGAACCCCACCTCCACTGCGCTCCATGGTAACTGGCTTCACAAATCAACAACCCTGTTACCGAACCAGCATTCACCCAAGTCTCTCCCAAATCCAAACCCATCCACCCTGCTTCGCACTCCGTCGCGTGCTGACACTTTCAACACTCTACCAACATCCCCCGTGTTATATCCATTCATCCACCCGCAAACCTCAACCATCCCACCCCCCAACTCCCCGCCTTTCCCGTGAATGTAATTTAAGCCCCGTTAATCTCCACTCATATAAAAGATTTCTAATTTGGGGAACCAACCCTACCATCCCAAGCCTGACACGTTCAAGAGAACTCATATCCATTCTATGGTACGGAGACCAAAACTGACCTGCACAATCCAAATGGGGCCCAACTAGAGCAAGATACACCTGAAGAACCACACCAGATGTCCCCCCACCAACGCTTCGATTAACAAACCACAGTGTCCCATTTGCCCCACCACGAACATTCGTGCATTGATCCTCTGGTCCCAAACTGCTACCAATCAAAACTCTCAGGTCCCCTCGGCAATCCCAACACCATCCAGCCCGTATCCCATCAATACAAGAACAAAGGCAACTGCAGAAGGCCCACTGGCCCATACGAGACAGCCTCCATTTATAACCACGCCCCTCCAGTGTATGCAACCCAAGCCCTGTTAATCCTTCCTCACATGAAAGACCCCCAATTTAGGGGACCAACTTAGTCATCCCACACTGGACACGTTCAAGTGAACCTACATCCATTCTACAGGACAGCGACCAAAACTGAACTGAACAACCCAAATTGGGCCCAACCAGAGCAAGATACAGCTGAAGAACCACATCAGGTCTCTTGCCACCAACGCTCCGACTAACAAATCCCAGTGTCCAATCTGCGAACATTCATGCATTGATCCTACTGTTTCAAACTCCCACCAATCACAACTCCCAGATCCCCCTCGCAATCCCACTTCGCAATCCCAATACCACCCAGCTCGCATCTTGCAACTCTATCATCACTACCCAGCCCCAGAACTCCGCATTTATCAGCACCAAACTGTACCCGACAATCCTCCCCCTCCCCCATGTATATGAGTGGACATGTATATGAGTGGGATTGGGTGGTTATAAATAGGAGCTGCCTCGTATGGGCCAATAGGCCTTCTGCAGTTGCCTTTGTTCTTATGTTCAATCCGACTTCGCAATCTCAACACCATCTAGCTCGTATCTTGTAACTCTATCATCATTACCTAACCTCAGAACTTTACATTTATCAGCATTAAACTGCATCTGCCAATCCTTTGACCATTTCAAAACCCTATCTAGATCAACTTGAAGTTATAGTGAGTCCTCCTCCGAATTAATTTCCCTACCGATTTTCGTATCATCGGCAAATTTGCAAATGTTGCTACTCAAACCTGAATCTAAATCATTTATATATATTATAAACAACAAAGGTCCCAGGACAGGGAAAGGACAGGTCCATTAAAAACTGAGACAGGTCAAATAACAGATAGTGATGAAGAGATGAGTAGTATTTTTAATAAATATTTTGTATCTGTATTTACTAAAGAGGAACTTAACAATATGCCTTCAGCCGAACAAGTCTATGTGGGTGGGGACGAGGACAGGTTGACGAGTTTAGCAGTTACCAGGGAGGATGTTCTTAAACAAATAGTAAAACTCAAACCAAACAAATCCCCAGGGCCGGATGAAGTGTTTGCCAGGGTGCTTAAAGAATGCAAAGAGGAGCTTTGTGACCCACTGTCAACCATATTTAATAAATCAATAGAGTCAGGCAGAGTGCCAGAGTTTTGGAAAGTTGCTAATGTGATACCAGTTTTTAAGAAAGGAGATAGATCACTTGCGTCTAACTATCGACCAATTAGCCTAACGTCTATTGTGGGAAAGTTACTCGAATCTATAATAGCAAATAAAATTCGTCTTCATCTTGAAAAACATAAATTAATAATTGAGTCGCAACATGGTTTTATAAATGGCCGTTCATGTTTAACAAATTTGTTATCTTTTTATTCTAGCATTGTTGAGGCAGTTGATAGTGGTAAGGATTGCGATGTTGTATACCTTGACTTTAGCAAAGCTTTTGATACAGTTCCACATGAAAGACTGATTAAAAAGATAGAGTCTCATGGTATTGGGGGTGCTATATTAAGCTGGATTAGGGCATGGCTATACCAAAGGAAACAGAGAGTTAGTATAAATGGTATCAAGTCAGAGTGGGAAAATGTTGTAAGTGGAGTGCCTCAAGGCTCTGTCCTGGGACCTCTGTTGTTTATAATATATATAAATGATTTAGATTCAGGTTTGAGTAGCAACATTTGCAAATTTGCCGATGATACGAAAATCGGTAGGGAAATTAATTCGGAGGAGGACTCACTATCACTTCAAGTTGATCTAGATAGGGTTTTGAAATGGTCAAAGGATTGGCAGATGCAGTTTAATGCTGATAAATGTAAAGTTCTGAGGTTAGGTAATGATGATAGAGTTACAAGATACGAGCTAGATGGTGTTGTGATTGCGAAGTCGGATTGCGAAAGGGATCTGGGAGTTATGATTAGTAAGAATTTAAAACAAAAGGATCAATGCATAAATGTTCGTAATAAGGCAAATCGGACACTTGGATTTATTAATCGCAGCGTTAGTAACAAGACACCTGGTGTGGTTCTCAAGCTATATCTTACTCTAGTTAGGCCCCATTTAGATTATGCAGTTCAGTTTTGGTCGCCATATTATAGAATGGATATAAATTCACTTGAACGTGTCCAGCGTAGGATGACTAAGTTAATTCCCCAAATTAGAAATCTTTCATATGAAGAAAGATTAACAAAGCTTAAGTTGCATTCACTGGAAAGGCGAAGAGTTAGGGGTGACATGATAGAGGTTTACAAGTGGATGAATGGACATAACCGGGGGGATATTAATAGGGTATTAAAAGTATCAACACAGGACAGAACACGAAACAATGGGTATAAATTGGATAAGTTTAGATTTAGGAAAGACTTGGGTAAATACTGGTTCAGTAACAGGGTTGTTGATTTGTGGAACCAATTGCCGCGTAACATTGTGGAGGTGGGGTCCCTCGATTGTTTCAAGCACGGGTTGGACAAGTATATGAGTGGGATTGGGTGGTTATAGAATAGGAGCTGCCTCGTATGGGCCAATAGGCCTTCTGCAGTTACCTTAGTTCTTATGTTCTTAGAGCCTTGAGGCACTCCACTTGCAACATTTTCCCACTCTGACTTGATTCCATTCATACTAACGCTCTATTTCCTTTGGTATAGCCATGCCCTAATCCAGCTTAATATAGCACCCCCAATACCATGAGACTCTATCTTTTTAATCAGTCTTTCATGTGGCACTGTATCAAAAGCTTTGCTAAAGTCAAGGTACACAACATCATAATCCTTACCTCTGTCAACTGCCTCAACTATGCTAGAATAAAAAGATAACAAATTTGTTAAACATGAACGGCCATTTATAAAACCATGTTGTGACTCAATTATTAATTTATGTTTTTCAAGATGAAGACGAATTTTATTTGCTATTATAGATTCGAGTAACTTTCCCACAATAGACGTTAGGCTAATTGGTCGATAGTTAGACGCAAGTGATCTATCTCCTTTCTTAAAAACTGGTATCACATTAGCAACTTTCCAAAACTCTGGCACTCTGCCTGACTCTATTGATTTATTAAATATGGTTGACAGTGGGTCACAAATCTTCTCTTTGCATTCTTTAAGCACCCTGGCAAACACTTCATCCGGCCCTGGGGATTTGTTTGGTTTGAGTTTTACTATTTGTTTAAGAACATCCTCCCTGGTAACTGCTAAACTCGTCAACCTGTCCTCGTCCCCACCCATATAGACTTGTTCGGATGAAGGCATATTGTTAAGTTCCTCTTTAGTAAATACAGACACAAAATATTTATTAAAAATACTACTCATCTCTTCGTCTCTATCTGTTATTTGACCTGTCTCAGTTTTTAATGGACCTATCCTTTCCCAAGTCTTAGTACGATATAACTGAAAAAAAACCTTTAGGATTTGTCTTTGCTTGCCCTGCTATGCGAACTTCATAGTTTCTTTTTGCTTTCCTTATCTCTTTTTTAACATTTCTAACCAGTTGTACGAATTCCTGTTCTAAAGTGACCTCCCCATTTTTAATCCTTTTGTACCAAGCTCTCTTTTTACCTATAAGGTTCTTCAAATTCTTTGTTATCCACTTTGGGTCATTAGTATTCGATCTATTCAATTTGTATGGTATACTACGTTCCTGTGCTATGTTTAGAATATTCTTAAATAAGTTATATATTGAATCCACATCGAAATCCCCATTTAAGTCACCTATCGCTGGGTTCATGTCTCGCTCCAAGACCGGCCCACACCCCATACCCAAGACTTTCCAATCAATTTGACCCAAAAAATTTCTTAGGCTATTAAAATCAGTTTTTCGAAAATCTAGCACTCTAACAGAATTTTCTCCTACAGGTCTATTCCATTCTATGCTAAATCTGATTTCTTTATTATCACTGTTCCCTAGCTCACTCCCTATTTCGATGTCATTAATTTGTGTTTCCCTGTTAGTTAACACTAAATCTAAAATATTATTTTCCCGTGTTGGTTCCTTAATGTGTTGCGTAAGAAAGCAATCGACAATTAATTCTAGAAAATCTTCTGCTTCACTATTCCCTGTTTTGTTCAACCAGTTTATTCCACTAAAATTAAAGTCACCCTTGACATAAATACTGTTAGATCTAGATGCTCTAGATATTTCATCCCACAGATGCTTTGCTTCCATTCTGTCTAAATTTGGTGGCCTATATATAACTCCTATTATAATATTATTAGCTTTTTCGTTTAATTCTAGCCAAATAGTTTCTGTGTGTGGCTCAGTTTTGATTCCCTCTTTGAGACTACATTTCAAATTGTACCTAACATATATGGCTACTCCACCTCCTCGTCTAATATATCTATCTGTGTGAAATAGTTTAAATCCATTTATTTGATATTCAGCTAATAGTTCTCTATTTTCTACATTCATCCACGTTTCGGTAAGTGCAATAATATCTACTTTTTCTGTGCAGACAAGAGTATTTAATTCGTTAATTTTATTTCTTAGACTTCTACTGTTAGAGTAATATACCCTAAGTGAATTGTTTTTTTTGAGGCCCTTCTCTTTCCCTGATCTTTTTGCCAATTCCTTTCTCCCACAAACACATACTTTTATTACCTCCTTCCTCCAAATCAATTCCCATACCTCTATCTACTAACAGTTTAAACCCAAACAAACACCTCTAACCACTTCTTCCAACGTGTTTGCAACAGCAACAACCCCAGCTCTCGATAGATGCACCCTATCACGAGCATACATTACATTTCTTCCATAGAAGTGTTCCCAGTTGTCTATGAAAGATATTGCATTTGATTTGCAATATCTTTCCAGCCAGCAATTGACACCAATTGCCCTCGACATCCATTCATTTCCCACTCCCTTTCTTGGAAGAATGCCACATATGATCGGGATTCCTCCCTTGCTCCTAACTAATTGAATGGCTGTCCTGAATCTCTGTATTAGTTCCTCACTCCTAACTCGTCCAACATCATTACCCCCTGCACTAATACAAATAATGGGTTTGTTTTCATTTCCCGTCATAATATCATTCATGTTTCCAACAATATCACCAATTCCAGCTCCCGGATAGCAAACAATTAATCTGTTCCCCCCTGTCTCTGGCACAAAACGTTCTGTCTAAATACCTCACCTGGGAATCTCCCACAACCAAAATTCGCTTCGATTCTCTCTTTTCCTTTCTAGCAGTTTGAGGGACCTGCGCTTCAATGCTCCTCATTGCTTTGCCTCCTCTTCGAACAACAGGTTCACCACAGCACTCGTCCTCTAATACGTCAAATGCATTAAAAGTCCTTAGGTGTAGGCTATTAGTTGTCGGTTTTGCCAAGGTCTTCTTAAGACCCCTGTCTTTCACAACTTGCCAAGACGAGGTCTTCTTAAAACTGGTCCCGTCAGTCTTTCTTAATGAGGTCCCGTCAACACTGGCCTCCTCCTTCGTTTCTTCCCGAGGTCTCAGCCGTCGTACCTCCTCCCGCAGGGAATCCATCTCTGCTCTCAGAGCTCCAACCAGACTCACCAAATCCTTCACTAATCCTTCCATTATTGCAATAATAATGTTACTAGAATCGGAGCTCCAGCTAACACAACCTCTCTACCAAATATGGTAGACAATAGATCGCAAAGCTCCTCTTTGCATTCTTTAAGCACCCTGGCAAACACTTCATCCAGCCCTGGGGATTTGTTTGGTGTGAGTTTTACTATTTGTTTAATAATATCATCCCTGGTAACTGTTAGACTAGTCAACCTGTCCTCGTCCCCACCCACATAGACTTGTTCGGGTGAAGGCATAGAGTTAAGTTCTTCTTTAGTAAATACAGATAAAATATTTATTAAAAATACTACTCATCTCTTCGTCATTATCCGTTAACTGACCCGTCTCGGTTTTTAATGGACCTATCCTTTCCCTAACCTTTGTTCGATATAACTGAAAAAACTTTAGAATTTGCTTTTGCTTCAATAAGTTCTATAATATCCATTTTTTCTGTACAAACAAGATATTTAAATCTATTAATTTGTTTCTTAGACGCTTACTGTTCTTGTTATATACCTTAAGTGTATTGGTATTTTGAGGCCCTTCTCCTTTCCTATTCATTTTGCCAATTTGTTTTCCCCACAAACACATTGTAACGGATCTCGGCGCCATCTATGATCCAAGTTCCAAACAGTTGACCCTCCCATTAAGATTAGTTTCCAGTCTTCTAGTCTGCTGTTCTGGGAGGTAATGAGGTACCGGTGACTGGCGACAGATGGCAGTGAAGCAGTGGGAGTAAAGTACACAGGTTGACCTTGGGACGAATCTGAGGGAATGGACTAGCCACAGGGCTAGTGGAGCGTTGGAAGACTTTTTTTTTGAGATATATACAAGTTGTTACATTCTTATACAGCCACTAGTACGCGTAGCGTTTCGGGCAGGTCCCTGGAATACGATCCCCGCCACGAAGAATCGTTGTTACAACCAAGTACACAATTTACTGTTGAGTTAAACAGAGGCTACAGTTAAGGATTCGCGCCCAGTAAATCCTCCCCGGCCAGGATACGAATCCATGACAAAGCGCTCGCGGAACGCCAGGCGAGTGTCTCACCATTACACCACGGAGACTTCACTGTTGTAGTGTGCTAGCCAGAGGGTTAGTGGAGCGCTGAGGACTTCACAGGTGTTGTATACTAGCCAGAGAGCTAGTGGAGCTCTGAGGACTTCATGATTGGAGTATGCTAGCCAGAGGGCTAGTGGAGCACTGAGGACTTCACAGGTGTTGTGTACTAGCCAGAGAGCTAGTGGAGCTCTGAGGACTTCATGATTGGAGTATGCTAGCCAGAGGGCTAGTGGAGCACTGAGGACTTCACAGGTGTTGTGTACTAGCCAGAGAGCTAGTGGAGCTCTGAGGACTTCATGATTGGAGTATGCTAGCCAGAGGGCTAGTGGAGCGCTGGAAGATTTTGCGATTTGAGTGTGCTAGCCAGAAGGATAGTAGAGCACTGGAGAACTTCACGATTTGAGTGTACTAGCCAGAGGGCTAGTCGAGCACTGGAAGACTTCACGGTTTGGGTGTGCTAACGAGTGGGCTAGTAGAGTGCTCGTTGGAAGACTTAAATTTTTGAGCGTGCTACGAATGGGCTAGGTGGGCGCTGAAAGACTTCACTGTTTGAGGGTGCTAGCGAGTTTTTTCATTGATAAATTTTCTTAAGGCTTTTCATTGATAACTGGGACAATTCTATGAATGGAATTACATACATTCGCTGGATTGGATGCATTTATCCAGGGCTGGGGTTGTTGCTGTTGCCAACTCGTTGGAACCTGTGGTTGGAGGGGTTTGTTCGGGTTTAAACTGTTAATAGATATTGGTATGGGAATTGATTTGAAGAAAGGAGGTAATAAAAGTATGTGTTTGTGGGAGGGAAGAAATTGCTAAAATGAACAGGGAAAGGGCCTCAAAACAACAATACACTTAGGGAATATTACACAAAATGTAGGAGTCTAAGAAACAAAATAAACGATTTAAATGCTTTGGTCTGCACAGGAAAAATACATATTATTGCACTTACCGAAAATTGATGAATGTAGAAAATAGAGAGCAATTAGCTGAATATCAAATAAATAGTGACTTGCAGAGATTCACAGTGAGAGAGAGAGAGTTTGTTACCTGGAGCTCCGATTGCTATCATAGTAATAATGGAAGTTGTAGTGAAGGACTGATGAATCTATGTGAAGCTCTGAGGGCAGAGTTGGATTCCCTGCGGGAGGAGCTACAACAGATGCAGGAGCTAAAACATATGAAACAATGTCAAGATGAAGCAAAGGTTGAGAGCAGCAGTAGAAATGCTTTGGCTTGGAATGTCGTAGACAAGGGTCTTAATATGACTCTGACAAGGCCGCCTACAGATGTTCTAAGGACTTCTAACTCATTCGCTGTGTTGGAAGACGAGTGCTGCAGAGAGCCTGCAGTGCGCTTGAAAGGGAAGGCAACGAAGGGAGCGCAGGTCTCTCAATTTCTCACAAAGTAAAGGAAGTACCTAAGCAAATTTTGGTTGTGGGAGATTCCCAGGTGAGGTATTTGGATAGAACTTTTTTGCGCCAAAGATAAGGGGAAAAGGTTAAGGGTTTGCTATCCGGGAGCAGGAATTGGTGATATTGTTAACAACATGAATGATATTATGGCTGTAAATGGGAACAACCTTTCCGCCGGCATTGTTTGTTGCCGGTGGAAATCAGTACCGGTGGAAATGATGTAGAGCGAGTTAGGAGTGAGACACTGATGCAGAGGTTAAAGACAGCAATAGAATTAGTTAGGAGCAAGGGAGAAATCCCGGTCATATGTTGCATTCTAAGAAAGTGTTACGGACCCGGATCCAGCGTCCGAGCACGGAGCAGTGACGACCGCGCCATCTGTGGGTCAGCTCCCGAAACCCCCCCCCCCAAATGGACGACGACACCTGACGAGGACGAAGTGTACTGGCCACAAGGGCCGGTTTCCAGTCCTGTTCAGCTCACAACACCGCCGCTGCTGACCTCTGGAGAGGTGGTGTTCAGACGACAACGCCATCTATGGAGTGGATACGTCGGGCGTTTGTGTCTGAGCCTGTAAGTGAGGTGCTTTTGTGTGTACCTGTTATTGATGACTTGTCTGCTTACAGAGTCGACCTGGGACTGCTGTAAGGGAAGTTGAGTCAGTCTACCCAAGGCAGCCGTCCCCATACCAAGTGCTTTGCTGCAGCAGCTGTGAGTCGCCTCCCGGATGAACACTGGTGTTACCCTGCCTGTGAAGCGGCAGTTGAGGATTGTCATACCCGGGACCGACTGCTGGAGACGATTAACCACTGGGGTATTGTGGACAGGAGAGTGATCTGTGGTATCACACGAGGCTCCTGACTAGGGCGCTACCTTAGCATCGCTCGTGGAGTGGCCTGAACAGCGTTGCTGATCCGGAACCTGCCAGCTGTTCTGCTGGATTTGTGGTTGACGGCCTCCACGGCGGTGCCCCCAGTGGAACTGTGTTTTGGCTGGCCTGTGGCCGGGGTAGACTCAGCTTTTCGAAGGATTCGTCGTGAGGCCACGAGAGCACCGAGAACTTGGCATCGAAAGGATCCAGAGTCTTCAGAAGAAGACGACAGTGTAAATAAGTGTTAATACCCCTCCCCCTGTGTAACCTTTTATATATTATTTATTGGTGGTGGTCATTATATTATATTAAGTTTTTGCCTATCTTTCCCTTCCCCTTTTAGTTTACTTGCGTTACTGATCACATCCCTTGAAAGCCACTACTGGCTTGGGGCCGGATACCCTTTCTCTAACAACATCAGAGTAAGAACCCAGTTGCGACCCGAGAGGGCCGTAACAGAAAGGGAGTTAGAAATGAACGGTTGTCGAGGGCATTTGGTGTCAAATGCCTTCTGGACAAATATTACAAATATATGCAATATCATTCATAGATAACTGGGAACATTTCTGTGGAAGAAATGAAATGTATGCTTGGGATGGGGTGCATCTATCTGGGGCTGGGATTGTTGCTGTTGCCAACTTGTTGAAACCTGTTGTTGGAGGGGTTTGTTTGGGTTTAAACTGTTTGTAGATAGTTGTATGGGAATTGATATGGAGAATGGTGGTGATAAAAGTATGTGTTTGTGGGAGAAACAAATTGGCAAAATGATCAGGGGAAGAGAAGGGCCCCAAAATAACAAAACACTTATGGGTATTATACATGAACAGTAGGATTCTAAGAAACAAAATAAACGATTTAACCCACATAGACTTGTTCGGCTAAAGGCATAGAGTTAAGTTCTTCTTTAGTAAATACAGAGACAAAATATTTATTAAATATTCTACTCCTCTCTTCGTCATTATCCGTTTTCTGACCTGTCTCAGTTTTTAATGGACCAATCATTTCCCTAATCTTTGTTTGATATAACTGAAAAAAACATTTAGGATTTGCCTTTGCTTGCCCTGCTATACGAACTTCAAAGTTTCGTGTTTGCCCTCCTAATCTCTTTTTTTAACTTTTCTAACCTGTTGTGAGAATTCTTATTCTAAACTGACTTCCCCTTTCATAATCCTTTTGTACCAAGCTCCCTTTCTACCTATAAGGTTCTTCAGATCCTTTGTTATCCATCTATGGTCTTTAGTATTCGATCCATTTAATTTGTATGGTATACTACGTTCCTGTGATTTGCTAAGAATATTTTTAAATAAGTTGTATTTTGAATGCACATCGAAATCCTTTTTTACATCACTCATCGCTGAGTTCACGTTTGCTCCTAGACCGGCCCACCCCATATGTCCACGACTTTCCAGTCTATTTGATCCAAACAATTTCTTAGGATATTAAAATTAGCTCTACGAAAACCTGGCACTTTAACAGAATTTTCTCCTACATATCTATTCCATTCTATGCTAAATCTGATTTCTTTGTGAAGACTGTTCCCTAGTTCCCTCCCAATTTCGATGTTATTAATCTGTGTTTCCCTGTTAGTTAACACTAAATCTAAAATATTATTTTCCCGCGTAGGTTCTGTGTTGCGTAAGAAAGCAATCGTCAATTAATTCTATGAAATCTTCTGCTTCGTTATTCCCTGTTCTGATAATCCAGTTTATTCCACTAAAATTAAAGTCACCTATGACACAAATACTTTTAGAACTAGATGCTCTAAATATTTCATCCCATAGATGCTTTGCTTACATTCTGTCTAAATTTAGTGGCCATTCTGTTTAAATTTGATGATTAGGGATGTTGTTCTGGGTCCATTTGTTTAACTGATGTTCAGCTTGCTCTGTAAGGGTTATAAGGGCTTCCTTCTTTGTGTTAAGTTGATGCTGTATAAGATCTTGCCTACACCTATAGGTAAACTCTGCGTTGCGGACTGCTGGGTCATGTGGGTTTATATTGGTGTATACTGGCAACAGGTTTCTTTTAAACATGTCTCATTGAATATGACTGCATATTCTGTATTGACTATCTTCTGGTTTAGGGCTTCTATCCCTCTAACTATTATTCTTGCATCAGGGTTTAGTTGAAAGAGGAGTTCTCCAAAACTCATGTTCGTTGTTCACGGTGAAGAAAAAAAACAATTTCTATAAAATGTATTACACTTATTATACAATTGCACAACGTTTCGAACCTACATGGTTCATTCTGAAATAATAAGAAATTACGTTGTTGTTGTTGTTTCAGATTTAGCTACTCAGAACGAAGTGTCCATGTAGCACGGGGGTATGGTGAGCCCGTAATTGAGTTTGGTTATTCGCGATAACCTTGTTTCTGTGATATTTGGGTCTAAGTTTAAAATGAAGGAGGGAATTCCCCATTTTTCCCTGTTTGTTTATCGCTTCTGTTTTAGTGCACTGGTTTTAGTCTTGTTTTATTAACATTATCTTGGTGGCGGATGTAGATGCAGAATGCTCACTAGTGAGTCCCATTCCTCAACGGCTTTTCTAATCATTGTAGTCGCGGTGGAATGTGCATCTAATGCAGCTGCTGTCGTTGGATTAATGTTGAGTTTGATGCGCAGGGCTTCAGAAGCTTCACATTCCAGTAAGTAGACATTGCAGTAACCATACATAGACTCAGACTTGGTTACAAGTGCTGCTGGGAGGTAATGAACCGAATAGTTAAAGAGTGTCACATCTGTGAAACAGAAACAGAGGCACCAATATTGGTGTCTCTGTTTCTGTTTCACAGATGTGACACTCTTTAACTATTCGGTTCATTACCTCCCAGCAGCACTTGTAACCAAGTCTGAGTCTATGTATGGTTACTGCAATGTCTCTGGAAATCTTTTTGCTAGGCTTGAAAGAGGAGTAACCAGTGACTTGCTCATACCATATCGCAGAGGATCTTCCTTCCGCTACTTTGGCTCTGTAGCGAATTTCGAGAGTTGAGAATATTTTCTTCTTGATTTGCTCCTTAATCTGTGAGAAACTTGGATGTATTTGAACCTCTACAACAGGTAGAGCAGTGGCAGTTTTTGCTAGTGAGTCGGCCTTTTCATTACCATCTATGCCAATGTGACTTGTTATCCAATTTAGGGTGATTGACAGCCCTAGATTATGGGCTTCTTTTCCTATATGTTAAATTTCTGTAAGGAGTTGTATATTATCTCTGTGCTGACTGGATAACAATGCCTGGAGCGAAGATTTAGAGTCGGTATGAATGATGGCATCATGTAAATTATTCTCAGTTGCATAGTTTATTGCCTCCTTCGAGGCATATAATTCTGTTTGTAATGTTGAGCACCCACTTAAGAAATTACAGATCTCGTTAGATTTATACCAGTACGGGGTCAGGTGAGAAAACAAGTAGAATAAAGGATAAGGCAAGGGGATATATAGGTGTTACGAACCCGAGTCCATCGTCGGAGCAGCGACAACAACGCCATCTGTGAGTCCACTCCCAAAAACCCACACAACATGGACAACGCCATCTAGTAATGACGGGATATGCCGGGAATAGGCGCTGGATTCCTAACCTAGTCGGCTCATGAAGCAGCCGCTGCTGACCTCTGGTGAGGTGGTGCTTAGACAGTGAACGCCATCTAGGGAGCGAAAAAGTAGACGTTTGTGTCTAAGCCAGTAAGTGATGTTTCCTAGTGGTTCCCATGTAGTGTCCCAGTACTGATGACGTGTCTGCTTTCACAGCGTCAACCTAGGACGGCTGTGATGTACAATGAATCAGTCTACCTAAGGACGCCAAAGTCTCTTCACCAGTCTGCTTTGTAGAAGCAGTGAGCCGCCACCGGACGAGCACTGCTGAGTGTTCAATTGTCTGCCTGAGGAGTGGCAGTGACTGGATTCGCCGTACCTGGGGCTGGCTGGTGGAAGAAACAACCCACTGCGGTGCCGACCGAGGAGAGTAACCAGCGAGTTACACGAGGCTTCTGCCTAGGGCTCGCAACCCTAGTATTCGTTGTGAAGTGGCCTAACAGCGAGGCTGATTGGTACCTGCCAGCTACAGGCTGGACTGTGGTTGTGGGCCTTTATGATGGGGCACCCAGTAGAATTGTGATTTGGCTGGCTTGTGGCCAGGGTAGATTCATCGTGGTTTCCTGGTACCTACAGAGGGTTGTGCCACGGAATAGGAAACCAGGCAAGATTACACGGAGTGAGCGTCACCAAATGTTCAGCGTCTTCAGAGGGAGACGAAGATATATATTGTGAAGTAATATTTCCCGTTTGTGACTTTTAATTTATATATGGTGGTGGGAAAAGAATTATATATATATAGAAAGTGATAAACTTGTGTATTTAATGTACCTCTCCTGTTTATTTTACTTGCATTACGGAGCTCACCCCCTTGAAAGCCTCTACTAACTTGGGGCCGGATACCCAAAAACTAATACCATCAGAAAAGAACCCGGTTGCATCCCATTAGGGCCGTAACAATAGGGGATAAATAGGGGATAATAGGGAGCAAAGCACATACAAAGATTATTCAGGTGTAATAGGCCTATTATGTTGAGCAGTGTCTTCTGTGTTGGCATCGTTATGTTCTGGTTTAGTTCTAACTCTCATGGTGGGTAGAGTAAATAGTTCTGTGATTTGGGTATTCATGGTAGGTTGTTCTATTCTTATGTGGATTGCTTCAAGAATTTGTAATCTTCTTATATCTTGGGTTTCGTCTATTGTATAAGTGTTTTTATTCAGCATTTCTCTTGTTAGGGTGATGTCATGGGCTTGTCTCATGTGATTCCTGGGGGCACCGGATTGAAGATAACAGGTTAAACGCCTTGTCAGCTTGGTCGACGTCATACCTATGTACTTAGATTGAAGGTTACAAAGGTTGTAATACCTATGTACAAAGATTCAAAGTTTCAAAAGGAAACAGAGTATACCATCATCAGTCAGGCGCAGAAACAGCAGTTAGGCGCAGACAGTCGCAGTGAGAGGGTGTGTTAGCTGGAGCTCCTGAGTGTAGTTATATTATCATAACAATATGGAAGTTGTGGTGAAGGAACTGATGAGTCTGGTTGGGGCTCTGAGGACAGAGTTGGACTCTCTACGGGAGGAGGTACGACAGCTGAAACAACAACAAGAAAGAACGAAGGAGGAGACCAGTAGTAAAAAGTCCTCGTCTTGGAAAGTTGTAAAGGACAGGGGTCTTAAGAAGACTTTGATAAAGCCGCCTACAGACGCCCTAAGATCGTCTAATTCATTTGCCATATTGCAGGACGAGTGCTGTGGTGAGACTGCGGATCACGCAAAAGGGAAAGCAACGAGGCGCATGCCCCTCAGAGAGTAAAGGAAGTACCTAAGCAAATTTTACTTGTGGGAGATTCCCAAATAAGGTATTTGGATAGAACGTTTTGTGCTAGAGATAGGGAGAACACGTTAAGGGTTTGCTATCCCGGAGCTGGTATTGGTGATATTATAAACAACATGAATGATATTATGGCTGAAAATGGGAACAATCCCGTTATTTGCGCGGGAGGAAATGATGTTGGTCGAGTTAGGAGTGAGGAACTGATTCAGAGGTATAAAACAGCAATTGAATTAGTTAGATGCAAGGGAGGAATCCCGATCATATGTGGCATTCTTCCAAGAAAGGGAGTGGAAATGAATGGATGTCGAGGGCACTTGGTGTCAATTGCCGGCTGGAAAGATATTGCAAATCAAATGCAATATCTTTCATAGACAACTGGGAACACTTCTATGGAAGAAATGAAATGTATGCTCGTGATGGGGTGCATCTATCGAGGGCTGGGGTTGTTGTTGTTGTGAACTCGTTGGAACCAGTGGTTAGAGGCGTTTGTTTGGGTTTAAACTGTTAGCAGATAGTGGTATGGGAATCGATTTGGAGGAAGGAGGTAATAAAAGTATGTGTTTGTGGGAGAAAAGAATTGACAAAATGTTCAGGGAAAGAGAAGGGCCTCAAAATAACAATTCACTTAGGG
This sequence comes from Procambarus clarkii, assembly GCF_040958095.1. Taxonomy (NCBI): domain Eukaryota; kingdom Metazoa; phylum Arthropoda; class Malacostraca; order Decapoda; family Cambaridae; genus Procambarus; species Procambarus clarkii. Next base: position 1,851,437 of record NC_091212.1, on the reverse strand, counting down.
TATATTACACTAACAGTAGAAGTCTATGAAATAAAATAAACGATTTAAATGCTCTTGTCTGCACAGAAAAAAATAGATATTATTGCACTTACCGAAACGTGGATGAATTTAAAAAATAGAGAACTATTAGCTGAGTATCAAAAAAATGGATTTAAACTATTTCGCACAGATAGATATCATCTCATCTGCATTTCATTTTTTACCTTTAGGGGCGGGATAAACTTTTCTGCTGCCTCCTTTCACATGTGCATGTTGTATTCCATCATGTCTTGGGCCGTCCCATGATTCCCGTGTAATATCCATTAAGAATTTTCATATCTCCTCTTAATTTCCCTTACGGAATGCTAGCTTTTTACTTTCAGTTTCCTTTCTCGAGTACTATAGCCCTTCTTTCGACCAGACACTCAAACGTCAGTTATCGCTCATTCCTACTGGGGCCTCGAAGTCAATTTCCCTTATGTTAGAGTCATTCAGAGTGAAGACTAGGTCGAGTCTCGCTGGTTCATCGTTTCCCGACATCCTAATGGGTTCCCTTACATGATGGCTTAGAAAGTTTCTTGTCGCCACCTCCACTAGTTTGGCTCTTTAAGTATCCTCTCCTCCGTGCAGTTCCTTGTTGGCCCAGTTTATCCTTCCGTGATTGAAGTCCCCCATGATGGGCAGTAGGGATCGATTTCTACAGGCAGTAACGGCTGCCCTCTCAATTATGTTATTAACTGCCATGTTGTTTCTGTCATACTCTTGCCTTGGTCTTCTGTCATTTGGTGGAGGGTTATATATCACTGCTACTACTACTCTAGGTCCTCCCATTGTCATGGTGCCTGTTATGTAGTGTCTAAACCTTTCACAGCCTGGGATAACCATCTTCTTGAAACTCCGTTCCTTTCTCATGAGTAGGGCCACACCACCTCCTCCCCTACCCTCCTTCCTTCTCTTTCCTTATTACAGTGTAATCCTGGGGGAACACCGCATTTGTTATGATTCCTGAGTTTTGAATCCATGATTCCAAATACATCTGGGTTTACTTCTTGTTCTCTATCCTTAAGTTCGCTTACCTTGCTTGTAATCCCATCTATGTTCGTGTACATCACCTTGAAGCTCACTCTTTTCTGTCCATCCACAGTTTCCGTTGATTACACTGGAGAAGGTAAACATGGAGGGTCTGGGTTGGGGAGGGGGAAGGGGGGACCCTGGGTTGTGAGGGGAGCTGAGAGGGAGGGGGGACCTGGGTTGTGGGGGGGCTGGGAGGATCTGGTTTGGAGAGGGTAGGGGCAAAGTAAGGGGCTTGGAGGGGTGGGGGAGAAGGGGGGGACTTGGGGGGATGGGGAAAAGAGGGGGGTTTGGGGGGAAGGGGGGGGGGAGAGAGCGTGGGGAGGGGGGTAGAAAGAAGGGCTTGGGGGTGGGGGAGAAAGGAGGGCTTGGGGGTAGAGGGGGAGGAAAGAGGGCTGGGGGTGAGAAGGGAGGGCTTAGGGTAGTGAGGAGGAGGGAGGGGATAGGGGGTGGGGGAGAAGGGAGGGCTTAGGGTGGTGGAAGAGAGATGGGGGCTGGGGCAAGTAGGGCTTCTATTGGATGGGAGGTGGATGTGATTCTCCTCCCACTGGGGCTGTTGAATTGCCTGTGGAGGGTTCCCCACTCCCTTCTGGGATCGTAGGGTTTTGGGTTATGGTTCCCTGATTCCTTTCCTTTTCCTTGCGCTACTTCCTTGCTGCTGCTACCCTCCGTCTCTCCTCCCTGGTCATATCCCTCTGCAGGAATATCTTTTTGATCTTCAGTACATTGAGTAAACTGCTCCTCTTTGCTAAAATATCCTCTTTTATGTCCCCACTTTTGAAAACCACTTTTATCAATCGATCGTTGTCCTTGTTGTACTGGCCAAACCCGCTAACCTTTTCTACATTCAGTTCTTCCCCCTTCCATCTGTACCCCTTCAAGGATCTCTTTGAGTGTTGGTTTGTCCATACCACTCTTCACCCTTGGAGTGACCCCTATTAGCTCCTTAATACCTACTATGACTACTGCTTCTTTCCTCTCTCTATCAGTCGGCTAGTGCATATTGCTGCTTCCTGAGAAGTAGCAACTTTCATGGCAATTTCCTGTACTGCAGAGAGAACTTCTGGGGTCCTTCTAAGTATGTCTGCAAATGAGGGTTGTATTGTAGAAGTCCCTTCTATAGATACATTGCCATCTTCCTGAGGGCTGGATCGTGCCTGATATTGGGGATTCTCTTTCAGGCTTTTAATCTCCACCCTTGCCACAATCAGTTCATCCTGCAAGTTGGCTACCTTTTCCCCATTACCTGTAGTTCAAACCCCTGATTTCTCTCAACATTTGAAAGAGTGCATTCTCAAGCGAGACATCTTGTCCTCCTCCTTCTCCCTCTGTGTTACGTCTGCTCCCTGCCAAGTTTGTTTCCAATTCCAGTTCTCTAATCCAATGTGTGTGTGTGTGTGTGTGTGTGTGTGTGTGTGTTTGTGTGTTTGTGTGTCCTCGTATTTGTGTGTGTGTGAGATGGATGGGTGGGGACGATCCGACCGTCTCACTGAGAAGAGAAGAAAGGAGAGAGGGGGGGAGAGGGAGGAGAGGGAGATAGGGAGGAGAGGGAGAAAGGGAAGAGAGGGAAAGAGAGGGAGGAGAGGGAGAGAGATGGAAAGGGAGAGAGGGGGAGAGAGAGAGAGGGGGGGAGAGGGAGTGAGAAGGGGAAGGGGAGAAGGGTAGAGAGAAGCAGAGAGGGAGAGACAAGGGAGAGAGGAGGGGAGAGAGAGGGAGAGAGGGAGCAAATGTGTGGTTATGGGTGTGTGTATTTATTGGTGTGTGTGTACTCACCTAGTTGTGCTTGTAGGGGTTGAGCTTTAGCTCTTTGGTCCCGCCTCTCAACCGTCAATCAACAGGTGTACAGGTTCCTGAGGCTATTGGGCTCTATCATATCTACACTTGAAACTGTGTATGGAGTCACCCTCCACCACATCACTCCCTAATGCATTCCATTTGTCAACCACTCTAACACTAAAAAAGTTCTTTCTAATATCTCTGTGGCTCATTTGGGCACTCAGTTTCCACCTGTGTCCCCTAGTGCATGTGCCCCTTGTGTTAAATAGTCTGTCTTTATCTACCCTATCAATTCCCTTGAGAATCTTGAATGTGGTGATCATGTCCCCCCTAAATCTTCTGTCTTCCAGCGAAGTGAGGTTTAATTCCCGTAGTCTCTCCTCGTAGCTCATACCTCTCAGCTCGAGTACTAGTCTGGTGGCAAACCTTTGAACCTTTTCCATTTGATTGTTGCCGGCCGAAGGCGGCTAGTTTATTGTGCACCCCATACTCATCCTGTGAGCGGTAGCGCAAAAGCATTACAGAGGGCACAAAAGGTCTTTATCAGACCTCATCTTAGATTATTACATAAACAATTTCTTCAATCCTTCACACCTTATAGATACAATGTCAGCTAGTTACAGAGAAAGTGCTATTACAAGAGCTACATATTTACAGTAAGTCATCATACATTAATGGTAGGTCTTGTCGTTAATACATAATAGTTTGGCCAATGGGGATATTACAGAGTCATAGGGGAGCTTCTGTTTATTATTAGACCTCACAATACACTACTTGTTTCTGAATCTCATATGTCGTTCATCTACTGGAAGCAAAATGTGGGTGCAGTGCAAGGATTTCAGGTAATTTATCCATGGTAATAAGATAGGTTGCCATATCATACAGAGTGAGCTTAGAAACCTTTTCCAGTAGTTTAGTCCTTATCCTTGACTAGATATGGACTCCATGCTGGGGGCTGCATACTCCAGGATTGAGCCTAACATGTGTGGTATACAAAGTTCTGAATGATTCCTTACTCAAGTTTCTGAATGCCGTTCTTATGTTGGCCAAGCCTGGCATATGCCGCTCTTGATATGGACTGCAGGAGACAGGTCTGGCGTGATATCAACCCCCAAGTCTTTTTATTTCTCTTGCTCTTGAAATATTTCATCTCCCAGATGATACCTTGTATCTGGCCTCCTGCTCCCTACACCTATCATCATTACATTACATTTGCTTGGGTTAAACTCTAACAACCATTTGTTTGACCATTCCTTCAGCTTGTCTAGGTCTTCTTGAAGCCTCAAGCTGTCCTCCTCTGTCTTAATCCTTCTCATAATTTTTGCATCGTCCGCAAACATTGAGAGAAATTAATCTATACCCTCCGGGAGATCATTTACATATATCAGAAACAAGATAGGACCGTGTACAGAGCCATGTGGGACTCCACTGGTGACTTCACGCCAATCTGAGGTCTCCCCCCTCACCGTAACTCTCTGCTTCCTATTCCTCAGATACTCCCTTATCCACTGGAGCACCTTCCCAGCTACACCTGCCTGTCTCTCCAGCTTATATACCAGCCTCCTATGCGGTACTGTGTCAAAGGCTTTCCGACAATCTAAGAAAATGCAGTCCGCCCAACCTTCTCTTTCTTGCTTAATCTTTGTCACCTGGTCGTAGAATTCTATTACGCCAGTCAGGCAAGATTTACCCTCCCTGAACTCATGTTGGCGATTTGTCACGAGTCCCTTCTATCCAGGTGTGCTACCAGGTTTTTTCTCACGATCTTCTCCATCACCTTGCATGGTATACAAGTCAAGGACACTGGCCTGTAGTACAGACCCTCTTGTCTGTCGCCTTTTTTGTATATTGGGACCACATTTGCCGTCTTCCATATTTCTGGTAGGTCTCCCGCCTCCAGTGACTTACTATACACTATGGAGAGTGGCAAGCAAAGTGCCTCTGCACACTCTTTCAGTACCCATGGTGAGATCCCGTCTAGACCAACAGCCTTTCTAACATCCAGATCCAGCAGGCGTCTCTTGACCTCCTCTCTCGTAATTTCGAACTCTTCCAAGGCCGCCTAGTTTACCTGCCTTTCTCCTAGCACAGTGATCTCACCTTGTTCTATTGTGAAGACCTCCTGGAACCTCTTGTTGAGTTCTTCACACACCTCTTTGTCATTCTCTGTATACCTGTCCTCGCCTGTTCTAAGTTTCAATACCTGTTCTTTCACTGTTGTTTTCCTTCTGATGTGACTGTGGTGACAAGACCGAACCAAGTAGCTTTGGTTCTGTCTTGGCTTTGTTTGCTATATCATTTTCAAAACTTTTCTTTGCTTTTCCTCTCACCCAGACGTACTCATTCCTGGTTCTCTGGTATCTCTCTCTGCTTTCTGGTGTTCTGTTATTCCGGAAGTTCCTCCATGCTCTTTTGTTCAGTTTCTTCGCTTCCATACATGCCCTATTATACCATGGATTCTTCTGTTGCTTCTCGGATTTTTCCCTTTGGGCCGGGGTGAACCTGTTTACTGCCTCCTGACACTTTTGGGCAACATAGTCCATCATACCCTGTACAGACATATCTCTGAGGTCTGTGTCCCAAGGTATTTCACTTAGGAAACTTCTCATCTGTTCATAATTCCCCTTTCGGTATGCCAGCCTTTTGATTCCTAGTTCTTTTTGGGGGGAGATAATTCCTAGCTCTACCAGGTACTTAAAGTTCAATACACTGTGATCACTCATTCCCAAGGGCGCTTCCATCTTAACTTACCTTATATCCCACTCATTTAGGGTAAATATCAAAACAAGCATTGCTGGTTCATTTTCTCCTCTCATTCTTGTTGGTTCCTTGATGTGCTGGCTTAGAAAGTTTCTTGTTGCCACGTCCAGCAGCTTAGCTCTCCATGTTTCTGGTCCTCCATGCAGGTCTCTGTTCTCCCAATCTATCTTTCCATGGTTGAAGTCTCCCATAATTAGTAGTCCAGATCCATCCCTGCTAGCAACAGAAGCTGCTCATTCTATTATGTTAATGATGGCCATGTTGTTTCTATCATATTCCTGACTGGGTCTTCTGTCATTTGGTGGTGGATTATATATGACTACGACTATAATTTTTTTCCCTCCAGTTGTTATAGTACCTGTTATGTAGTCACTGAAACCTTCACAGCCCCGAATATCCATCTCCTCAAAATCCCAGCCTTTTCTTACCAGCAGAGCTACACCACCACCACCTCTTTTCCTTCCATCTCTTTCCTCATAACATAATAGTCCTGTGGGAACACTGCATTTGTTATCGTTTTCGTTAGCTTTGTTTCTGTGAGGGCTATTATGTCTGGGTTTTCCTCTAGTACCCATTCTCCAAGCCCATTTGCTTTATTTGTAATTCCATCTATGTTAGTGTACATTGCTTTGAGGCTCACTTTCTTCGGTCCCTTCTCAAATCGCATCCTTGATGAGTGTTATGCTGGTGGGGGAAGCTGTTCCATGGGTCTGACGATCTGTGAGGTGGATAACAGGATCTCAAAGGATACTGGGATGAGGGGTGGGGGATCCAGTGAAGGGGGAGGGACAAGGAGGGTATGGGGTGAAAGGGGAGGGAGGACAGGAAAGAAGGGGGGAGGGGGGACTTGGAGGTAGGAGGGGAGGGGTAGAAGGGTGGGGATTGGGTGTGGGGGAAGGGAGATTTGGCTGAACATTTGAGTGGGGGCAGGGAGGGTTTGGGGTAGAGGGGTTTTCTATGCAAAGGAGGGTGGCGGGGTTGGCCTCCCCGCTGGTGTGTGTGTGTGTGCGTGCGTGTGCATACGTGTCCCTGTGCGTGCTTGTGTGTGTGTATTCACCTAAGTGAAAACTGTGTGTGAGGGCTTGTAGGGGGGGGGGGGATGCATGGGAAACTGGGGGGGGGAAGGGGGCAGAGATGGTCACTTCAAGTCAGGTGGTCAGGTGGCGGGAGGGAGTGAGGGAGATGGAGGGGTTCTACTGTGTGGGAGGGTTTTGGGTGTAAGGAGAGGAGGGGGAATCTGGTATGTTACAGAGGAAGTGAGGAAAAGGGGGGAACAGGCCTCCATGTATTAAATGTGAGGGACTCAGAGGTTCTCTCTGTGAGAAGTAATCTGATAGGTAAGTTAATGGGCGATTGTTGACTCACGCCTCAATTTCCACGACGAGTGTTTGGAGTTCAGAGAAACTAATTTTCTGTCGTTGCAAGGTCTTCCTTAAACATTTCTTGACAGTCCCCTATCATACCTTCGTAGAACCCACCTTGCCAGGGGGCTCTGGGAGCAATAAACTTCCAGTGGCATTGTCGTCTCTGCATGACAGACTGCACTTCTAGATGATTCCATATCTCTCGTAGGCAGGGTTCTCCTGCCACAAAATTTGAACCATTATCAGATATCATTAGTTTGGGTCAGGATCTGCGAGCTGCAAATCAATGAAAAGCTTGGATGAAGGCTTCGGCACTTATGTCAGAAGTCACTTCTAGATGCACGCTTCGTGTGGTTGCACACATGAAGAGGCAAATATAAGCTTTCACTGGTATCGTATCTGGAGTGCCACAGATACCTAGAGACTTGGTTAATTTATCTGGAAGATTTTCATATTCACTTCCATACGTCTCTTGTTGTGTACGTTTGATCCAGTAGAGGATAGGATTGGGAAACTTATGTCTGATTCCTATCTTAGCAAGTAAGTAAAACACATGTGCTGTCACTCTTAATAACTTACTCAAGTTGGAATAATTGTGAGGATTAATAGCTGAGATTTCGATGAGGTTCTGGGTCTTTCATGGGAGTAGTGATACTGGTCTCTATGACTTGTGGTTTCTGTTTGGGCCACTGACCACTAACAAGCTATGAAGATCCATTAAGCCACATCGAAGACTTGATTAGCTGTTTTAAGGTTAACCCTCTTGATAAGTAATCTGCAGGATTGTCCTTAGTGGGGACATGTCTGAATTTATATCCAGCAGATAAGTCATGAATTTCCCTAACGCGATTACTAACATAGGGAGTTTTATTGTTGTTATTTCTTACCCATTGTAAGACTGCCTCATTGTCTGACCACATTACGATTTCACCAAAGTGGATATTATTGAGTGTCTTGGTCAGGCAATGAGCCAATCGTACTCCCACCAGCAATGTAGTTAACTTCATTTGAGGTAAAGATCTCTTCTTGATTGGAGCAACTCTTGCTTTAGATATGAGTAAAAATGATTGTGCACTATTGACTAAGTAGGCTGCAGTGTCATACGCTTTGCCAGAGGCATCGCAAAAAACGTGCAAATTTGTGGGTAAGTTTTGTCCTGAAGCATTATGAGGAAATTTCAAAACACACAATTGATTGAAATCCGTTGCGAGTATTTGCCATTTATCATGCAACTCAATTGGCAACGGATCATCCCATCCCATGTGTTTCTGCCAGCATTCCTGCATGAGGAGTTTGCCCCTTACTAATAAGCAAATAAGGACTAAGTAAGCCCAAAGGGTCAAATGGTTGACTGACATACGAGAGTAATTTTCTCATGGTAAGGGATGTATTATTGGTTTGTACTGACTTGACATTCATCTCGTCAGTACCTGTGTTCCATTCCACATCCAGAACCTTTAATTGATTAGGCACCTGATAACCCAGAAATTCTTTCTCGATTATCTGGTTTAATGATTTATTGTTTGAAGCCCATGATTGTAGTGGCATATTGGCTCCTAACAACTCACTGTTAGCCTCATGGTAAATTTCTACCAATTTGAATTTGTCATTAGTAGTTCCCTGGAAATTATCAACATACAAGTTGTCACTGATCTCCGTTTTATAAGGGCTATTTGACTTCTTCAAATGTGTATCTAATGTGGCTTGAAGTAGAAACGTGAGGAAGTCGCACCGAATAGCACAGAGGCAAACCGGTAGGTTATGACATCACTGTCAGGATCCAGTGGGTCATTAATCCAGAGAAATTTGGTGTAATTACGATCCTCCTCTTGTAAGCCTACTCTAAGGAAAGCTTTACTGATATCAGCAGTATAAGCGAAAATACTAGTGTGGAATCATAATAATACATCATGTAGCCTTTGTGTTAGGCTAGGTCCCGTTTGGAGACATTCATTCAAGGACATGCTGTTTGCCTTCACTTTGGCACTACAATTGAAGATGATACGTATTGGCGTGGTCAATGAATCTTTCACCACAGCGTGATGGGGTAAATAGTGACCTGTTTTTCGGTCATCATTATCAACAACTTCGATAAATTTACTGTTGAGTTGTTGTTGGATTAATTGATGATACATGTTCAATTTATCTGGCTGTTTCTTCAGCCGTATTAATTGAGACTGTAATTGAGAGGCTACCATGAAATAATTAACTGGAAGTTATGGAAGATTCAACTTCCATGGCAGTCTCACCCAGTATTGTTTGTCTTTATAGACAACTGTGTCCAGATATTGCTGGTAAGTCCACGTATCATCAGGGCTTGGTTTATCAGGGACAATACCTCAAGTGTCTAAATCCCACAGACGATGTACAGGTGGACCAGACTCATTATCTTCAGATATTTCTCTGAAGTGTAGGTGTGACTGTTCCAAGCCTAGTCACGCCGCTATTGAATTGTTAGTTTGTTTGTTGGTTGACGCTGTTTTTTGTTGGAAAAGCACCGGTCCAGTGAGCAATTTGCATCCAGCAGATGACAACAAATTCATTCTGTGTTGTCTGGTGCATCCTGTTATAAATTTATAATAATAGTCAGCGCCTATTAGGATACCAACATCTGTGAGGCAGTCAGAATTTATTTTGTGATCTGCTAGCCTCATGTGGTTACGTTTGAGATATCTCGCAGTGCGAGCTAGTCCTGTGACCTGCAGGTCTGAAGGAAGTTTATCTACTACTACCGCTTGTATTGGACTAGTGGAAGATCCAAGTCTCACTAACACCTTGACTACTTGGTATTCACGAGGTCCACTATTAGTCAAGAACCCAGAAATATTTAGTCTCACACTTTTGGCGGGTTTTAATTTCAACTGCTCGACTAATTGTTGTGTGATGAAGGTTTTCTATGATCCTTGATCAAAGAGACCTCTAGTGTTAACTCTAGACTTCCTATCAATTAGTTTGAGTTGAGCCGTAGGCAGAGTAGTATTATTGCCTGACTCAGTAGCAAGTACATTTATTTCTTGGTGTACCTTGCAATATTGTATTGTGGTAGAATTCATAGATTCCTCCCTAGGTGTCACAGATTGTGTAGAAGTTTTTCTACATAAGGCATAATGATGTACACCTTTGTTGCAACTACTGCACAACCGTAGCTGCACTACACATTTACTGGGATCATGAGAACACATGCACTTGGTGCATCTGTGTAATTCTTGTAGCCGTTTAATCCTGGTATTAAAGTTAGGATAAACATTGCATTTGTAGGTGACATGTTCTTGATCACAGAACAGACACTTTCTCTCTTTGGCTAAGTTTGTCCTTTTAGTAGACACATCAGTTGTAACGTCAGAGGGAGATACAGAATAAATACCTACACTACCACTCCTTTTTCCAGTGGATGGAGTAGTCCTAGGTTTGGATTTATTGGACTTATTCCAAGTGGATTTGTGTTTGACTGAGTTGTCAAGGTTAGGTTGTTTAGACTCAGGTTTAATCTTATCATGAGTCTTCAACCTGTTAACCGTTATTCTCAGTCCCTCGAATATTTTCTCGAGAGTGAGAAACTAGGTTTTATAGTGTGAGCAGATTTCTGCTAAGATATTTCGAGGTAATTTCCTCTGTAAAAGTAACTTAATTGACTATTCTGAGGCTGGCACATCAACTTTTAGTACCTAAGGCCTTCACTAGAGACTACTTCTAGTCTGAAGCTTTGAAGTGAGTCTGGTCAGTTACTTGGTGCATTCAGATCTAGCAACTGGTAATACAGGTTAGCTATACTCAATTCCTTGTTGCAATAGTTCAACTTTAGTAGTTTTATAGCTTCCTCATAATTACTCTCAGTGAGAGCTAGGTTATTTATGACCTTTTTAGCCTCCCCTTTGAGAAGACTAATCAGGTAAGAGAATTTAGAAACTCTGTCAAGAGAAGATTTTTTATGTATATGAACTTCAAATAAAGTCCAAAATGTGTCCCAATATTCTTCATCCAGCCCTGCAAATGTAGGTAAGTCTAAAGTAGGTAGACGAACCTCAGGTAATTGATTACTGGATTGAGACAGTATTATTGGCATTAGATTTATGTTGATTTACTATATTGGATAGTACATCAAGTTTATCTTGAGTCTCATCTTCATACTGAGAAATATCTGCTAGAATTTGACCTATTTCATCAGGATCAGTTGCAGTTGCATTCAGTAGGTTGAGATAAGACTGGCTTGTAGATCTGGCTTGATCAAATTTGAGATCAGCTACTCTCAATGATGTTTCTAGTTGATAGTAATCAATGGGAGTTGCTTTAGACAAAGTATCAGACTTATTAATTAGTCTGGTTAAATGACCTTTAAGGCCAATATAGGTTCTCCTTAATTGTTCAGGAGTAGCCATATTGGTTTTAAGTCCAAGTTTCATAGGACATGAATAAGTATTTCTAATGAAGCTGGGGTACTTGCTCATTAGTTGACAAGTAATATTGAATATAGCCTAAATTAATTTGGCTAAATTTCACTCTACCTCACTCGAGGTTAAATGTACCTACCTAACAATAAGTAGCTAAGGATTTTGAGCAGTGCTTGAATGTCACCATTAACTTTCTTCCGGCTAGCTCTTCTTTATCACCATTAGATGTAATAGTGATCATTCAGCAGCACTCAAAATTCATACACACAAATAATTGATATGGATATACTCTAATCAGAGTTACTATAAAGTTTGAATCCCACCCTTGGTAGGGTCAGCACAAGAATGAGTAATGTATGCACTACTGACTAGTCCAAGACTAGTTGTAAGAATTTCTACCTAAGAAACTACTAATTTATTTAGTCTGCACTTGTGCAAAACTCAGCACAATCACAGCCTAAATTCCTACCTAATAAAGGTTGGCATAGATTAATTTATGGTGCAATAATGTGAATATAGTTGTGCTGTGTTTTTTTTTTTTTAGATTTTATAGTTATATAAATGTGCACTTGCACACACACAGGTGAAAATACAATTATGTACAATTAATTTTGGCTTGCTAACCACGGCCTTTTATTGTGGTTGATTGTGTTGATCAACTTGTCAACTACATGTGACCTAGACTCACCTGACAGGTGTACACCATCTCTTGGCAGGTTTTGCCTGTATGGTCTGGCTGTAAATTGAATGTAAGTGGCATCCAATCGTACTCTCTTCCTCAGCCGAAAGTTTATATATTTGGCAGCCCTTTGGTAATATTCTGGACTCACTCCCCAACGATTATTATTGTTTAGTTGGCGAGGTTTCACCAATGTGAACACTACTGAACTGCTAACAAGTTTAAATGAGGAAATTTTTGTTTTAAGTTGATTAATTTCCTCAGCTGGGTGTCGAGTAAGATGGATGTCATTACCACCTAAATAAATAATAGTTAGATGGTGAGGCCACTCTAACGCAGGTGTTAATGTGGAGTTATTATAGAAATTGTGAGCTGTTGCTCCTGGTGACCTGAAGATTCTTACCTCAGTGTGAGGTATAGGTCAGAGTGTTGTGGGCAATTGACTGTGTCCCACTAGTGCTACTTTATACATGAGGTATAAGCAGGAAATAAATTGGTGTGTATTAGGCTAGCCTATGTGGTACTCTGCCGGTAGCCACAATTAATAAAATGTGGTTAGCCTAGAGTACTACACACAGTAATTAGTTATGATTATAGTATTAATTGTAATACATCCGGTTCGAAGGACCATATTTTTGTGTTGGGAAGAAAGCTTACTCTCTGTTAATTGATTGATATTTAATTAATAGATTAATTTAAATTAATTGAAAGACCACCCTATTTTGACTGAAAAGGGAAGCAGATAAAGTTAAATGATAAGGACTGAAACACCAGTGCCTATGGATAGGAAACTATTAAAGATTATTCTTTAAACTTCTATGGGCTGTATAATATATTAATGTTCGAGAATAAACTTTCCGTCCTTCACAAAATTGGGGGTTAATACCAGAAGTAATCTACTCCCAGTACGCTTCATCGAGGCTGGTTCTTCCACGAATAAAAATTAGTAATTCTACTAAATATTATTATGAAACATTAGATAAATTGATTAATGGTAAAAAGATTATATGTTGATTAACCAAGCAATTATTCTCATTTGACTTTTATGAGGCTAACATATTACGTTAAATATCTCAAATCAAATAAACTAAATCTCTTCGACTGATTTGGAATTTTCTCTATAAAAGAAATAATAGAAAAGGTTTCGGCTGCTTAGCTGTAATAGTGAACGGAGAGGTAGAGGTGCAATGGCGTCGTCTGCTACTTGCTGCAACACGTGAGTTCAAGCATAGCATGGGAACACGAGAACCACAACCGCTAACAACACAAGCTGAAATTTCAACTGAATATACTAATTGTTTACACCTACTATCTAGTATCCTCACTATACCATAAAAGGAATAAATTTAATTCCTTATGGACGTACTTATTGTTTGGGGAGGTCGCGTAGCATAACAATGGAGAGTGCACAGTACAAGAATATAAAGAGTACTCAATATAAACAATACTAAGGCACTTAACCTGCTGGTTGTCCACCGAAGCAATCCTAGGTTGCTACTGGAGCAATTGCATGCTCCTAGGCTGATTAAATGCAAGGGCCTAACGTAGTATTGATGGAAATTGACTCTCCCAGGACGCACGATGTGATTGTTGGCGTCTCTAGCGAAGAAGCCTGGCAAATAGCGGCATCTCTTCGCCCTCCCTCAACTCGTTTCCCGCATTCACAACAGAAATTAATGATCACGGATAACTCTTTTCCGTGTAATTACTGATGCAATGCGTTAATGAGAACCGGGTTGAAATTATAAGGAATTAAATAATATCATATTCTCGTTAAATGGTGTTAATCGACAAATGGAGAGAAATTTTATTTCCTCCATAGCATTCGTACATAACAGATAAAACTGCGACTTGATAATAATTTCAGTTAATAACTCTCGGTTTAGGATTATTGGGAGCTATATTATCCGTAGTTAATTATTGTACGGAATACTGATAATTTTAGAGAACCACATTCAATTATCTAACATATTGGTAATAAATATGTTTAGATGGACGTTATCTGACGCAATCCTGCCTCTCGATGTCGTGAGAATATTAGCAATAGGCTCAGATAAAGAAATATTAATTTATGTTAACACTACCATTATTGAAATTAATAACTACTGTAATTAGTATATAATAATGATGTATTATAATACAATGGTAGTGTGTTAGAGTTGGAAATTTCCAACAGTCTGCCCACCCCTCTCTTTCTTGCCTGATTTTTGTTGACTGGTTGTAGAATTCAATTTGCCCTGTGAGGCAGGACTTGCCATCCATGAACCCATTTTGATGCTATGTTACGAAGTTCTTTCGCTCCAGATGTTCCACTAGCTTTCTTCGCACAATCTTCTCCATCAGCTTGCATGATATGCAGGTTAGGGACACAGGCCAGTAGTTCAGTGCCTCCTGTCTATCCCCTTGCTTGCATATCAGGACTACATTAGCTACCTTCCAAATTTCTGCCGGTTCCCCTGTTGCCAATGATTTGTTATATAATATGGAGAGTGGCAGGCACAGTGCTTCTGCTCCTTCCCTTAGTATCCAAGGGGAGATTCCATCTGGGCATATAGCCTTTGTCACATCCAACTCTAGTAAACACTTCTTTACTTCCCCTCTGGTAATTTCAAACTCTTCTAGTGGTTCCTGGTTAACTATTCCCTCTCTTATATCTGGAGTCTCTCCTTGCTCTAAGGTGAAGACCTCCTGGAATTTCTTATTCAGTTCCTTACACACTTCCTTGTCGTTTGTACCCCCCTCCCCATCCGGCCCGTTGGCGTCGTGAGGGGGGCTTAGTGGACGGCTGCTGGAGTGTGATGCTCCGTGGGACAGTCCTCTGTCCTTTGGTGGCCTTGCACTCCTGCTGCTGCCTTCTCTAATTGTGCCAGATCGCTTTTCCTTTTCCTTATGTTTCGTTTTTCTCCCCCCTCTTCTCCTATCTGCTTGTCTTTTCCTGCCGACCTTTTGCTTGTTTAGGTTCTTCCTTTGGACTTCTTCTATTTTGATGCCCGGGTGCTTGAGGAGGCATACTCTTGCACCTGTAGAACTGTAGTACCCGATGTCTCGAGCGAGGGGAACCTTTTATTGTCAATCCCTCTTGATCCCAATCCTGTCAATCCTGAACCCAATCTCGACGCACTGACGGTTCTTAAGGTGGCGTTTGTGGGGCATATACTCACGCAACCCGTTCTCGCAAATTCGTAAAGTCAATATTGACTTATTAACTATGTGCATAGGTGATATACTAAACATAATAGATACCCTTAAAAAGATTCATAGAAAACACCGACCTTACCTAACCTTGTTAGTATCTTAAAATAAGCATGTTTTTGCTTCGTAATTACAATTATTACTTAACCTATACCTATAATAGGTTAAGTAACAATGTAATTACGAAGCTATAAAATGCTTATCTTAAGATACTAACAAGGTTAGGTAAGATCGGTGTTTTCTATGAATCTTTTTAAGGGTATCTATTATGTTTAGTATGTCACCTATGCACTTATTTAATAAGTCAATATTGACTTTACGAATTTGCGAGAACGGGTTGACTCACGACGCACCCATGGGGGGCCCTGGCATGATCAGCAATAGCTTCCTGTTGCGTGTCCTGCCTCTAATTGTGGCTCCATGGTGGGTATAGGGGCACATTCGTGGATGAATTTCTTTCTCTACGTCTCTATGTCGTTAAAAGTTTCTGTTGTACGCTCTCAGTCTCGTGGGGTGGGCGACCAAGCCCCCGAGTCGGCCTGTATTGGAAGACCGGGCTCTGTAGCCCCTGCTGCATTGGGCCCCGACCTTGCTCCTCCTTTGACCGTCCTGAATTCTTCCCCCAGCTCCCCTCCCTCCTCTGTGGTTGGGTCGAGTCTCACGCCCCCAGTGGTGACCACTTCGTCCCCTGGTGCGGCTAAGTCTCTCGTTGTGACTACTGCGCCTTTTGACCCCCTCTCTCTGGGGGTTTTCAACGCCGTTGGCGCCACGGCCGCACTCGCTCATTTCCTTCCTGTACTGATGCGTATCAGGCCTTATTTGGTCCTGCTTCGTGGGCCAAATACTTTGATCTCCTCCCTCTTGATTCTGCGCCGCCTGACGATTTCTCCCTCCATTGGCATCTCGTTGATTCCGTGGATGCGTCTGTTACTTTCAACCCCACTCGTCTCAGTACACGTGTCGTTGCTGCTCCTTCTCTGGTTGCAGCTTCCCACTTGGCTGCCTTGTCCTGCCTTGGCGAGATCCCTGTTCGGGTCTCAAAGAACGTTCAGTTGAACGCCAGTGTTGGCACTATTCTCCTCCCGCCCCATGTTGCGACCGGTGTTCGAGATCTGCGAGACTGCCACGACGATATTCGACATATCCTTGATGCCCAGGGCCATTCTGTCCTCCAGATAGACTTGTTTACTCGTCCCCCTCGTGGTCGTCGCCGTCAACCCCTTCGAGTTGTGAAGATCACCTTTGATGGTAGGACCCTTCCATCATCTGTCATTCTTGCTGGTGCCAGGTGCTCTGTCCAGGAGTATATTCCTTCTCCTCGGCTTTGTAACAAGTGCTGGAGGTTTGGGCTTGGTGCCCTCCGCTGCTCTGGGACTGTCTCTCTCTGTCCTTTGTGTGGGGTTGAAGGTCACTCTAAGTCGGAGTGCACTTCTCCTTAAGCTCGCTGCCTCAACTGTGGTGAGGCCCATCCTACCTTCTCCGTGCCTGTATCCATTACAAGCTTGAGGCAGCCGTCCTCAACTTGAAGCATCGGGAGCGTTTATCTTTTCCCGAGGCGAGGCGCCAGGTTTGCCGTCTCCCGCCTTATGCTAACGTCTCTTATGCTCCTGTGTTGCGCTCTTCCTCTCCTCGTCCTTCCCATCTTCCTCAGACTCTCAACCGTTTCCGGGCCTTGGACCCTGATGCGCCTACTGCCCCCTCCTCTGTTCCTTTGAGTTCTGTCCCAAAGGGTACCCCTCCTGGTCCTCTGTCTGGGGTTCCCCTTCTTTCTACCCGGTCTGTCATGTCTCCTGTGTCTTCTTCCTCGTCTCCCTCCGATCCTCCTTCCCATCCTTCTCCTGCATCTATTGACTCTCCCCGCCGCCTGTCGGTGCAGGCGGATGTCCATCGCTCTCCTAACGGCCGTCGTGTGTGCTCTCGTTCAGCTTCTCCCGTTGAGACGCTGGAATCCGTTGCCCAGTACGTAGTTGCTGGGACACCGGTCTCTTTGTGTCAGAAGCGTAAGCCTGGCTCTTCTCCTTCCTCCTCCCCGGCGGGTAAGAAGGCTTCGCTTTCTTCCTCGGCCCCTACTACTGGCTCTATTGCTCCTTCCCCTCGCATTTCAGTGGTTGCGCCCCCTGTTCCTGCTATGGAGGTTTCTTTGACCCCCGCTTCCCTCTCGGTTGCTGCTCTTGCTGAAGTGTGCTCCCCTCTTTCTACGTTCCCTCTTCCTGCTGCTGTCCTTGACTGCTCCTCTCTGTTGTCTCCTCCTCCGGACCCCGCCCGCCCCCTCTGATCTGTTCTCCCGCTTCCTTCCCTCTGTCTTTGCTCAGTTTACCCATGCCCCCTAACCCTGACTTTGCTGACCCTGATCCCGACCCTGATATTCTTTAACGTGCTCTGTTGCTCTTTCGCCTTTGTTTCTTCCTTGTTCTCTGTTGTTGTCCTTTCTCTTCTCGTCGATATCTATTCTTCAATGGAACGTTCGAGGTTTTTATGCCAATTTCCTCGATCTCCAACTTCTAATTTCGCAGTTTTCGCCCCTTTGTGTCTGTCTTCACGAGCCGATGCTTGGTGCTCGCCCTGGTCGTTTTCGTGGCTATTCCTTTCTCTCCCCACCCCCAGCCGTTGTTGGGGCTCCTAATTCTTCTGCTCTCTTGATTCGCGCTGATGTTCCCTTTGTCCCCTTACTTTTTCCTTCGCCTCTCCATTGTTCTGCTGCTCGTATCTTTGTGGGGAAATGGTACACAGAGTGTTCCATTTATCTCCCCCCGAGTGTCCCGCTTTCTCTTCATAATTTGAAACACCTCCTGGACTCCTTGCACGAGCCTGTGCTCCTGCTGGGTGATTTCAATTGTCGTCATTCTCTTTGGGGTGATGTTCTGATGAATACCCGAGGTCGCCTTCTTGAGCCGTTTATCCTCTCTTCTTCCCTGTCTCTTGAATTCTGGTGAGCCCACTCACTTGGACTCTCGGACTTGCACCCTTTCCTGTCTTGATCTTTCTCTCTGCTCTTCTTCTCTTTACTTAGATTTCACATGGCAGGTTCTTGATGACCTCCATGGCAGTGACCATTTCCCCATCCTTGTTTCCTTTTTCTCTTTTCGCCCTTCCCTCTTCTTCCCTAGGTGGCAGTTTGCTAAGGTGGACTGGAACCTATTTACCCTCAGTGCTGCTCTCTCTGACCTCTCCCTTCTACCTCTCCTCCTTTTTCATGACACTGTCTTCAACGCTCCCCTCCGCCCTATTCCTCGCTCTTCCTCTCGGGGTCCGCGGAAGTGCGTTCCTTGGTGGAATGCGGATTGTGCTCGGGCTGTCAGCTGTAAGCGTGCAGCCTGGAAGAGGCACCGCCGTCGGCAGACGGCCGGTTCTTTTCTTTTCTTTCGGAAAGCGAGTGCGGTGGCCCGTAGGGCCATCCGTACGGCTAAACGTGAATGTTGGGCATCTTATGTCTCAACATTTACGTCCGAAACTCCTCTGCCCCAGATCTGGAAGCGTATCCGCAAGATAACGGGTAAGTTCGTTCCTGATGTTTTACTGGTCGTTCACCTCCATAATACTCTTATGGCGGACCCGTTGCAGGTCGCTTCCGAACTGGGTTCCTACTTTTCTTCTGTTAGCTCTGGTCTTCATCTTCCCCAATCTTTCCTTCTTCATAAACCTGTCCTTGAGTCTCGTCCTTTAGATTTCTGCACTCGTCTTCAGCTTCCCTATAATGATCCCTTCTCTCTCTCTGAACTTCGTTCTGCCCTGGCCCTCTGCGGTTCTACGGCGGCGGGCTCCGATGGTATTCATTATGAGATGCTTCGCCATCTCCCTCCGTGCACGTCTCAGTATTTACTGAGTCTGTATAATCGGATCTGGGAGTCGTCGTCAGTCCCTGAGGACTGGCTCGATGCCGTTGTCCTCCCTGTTCGCAAACCAGGGTCTCTGGGTACTTCCCCTAAGGACTTTCGCCCTATTGCCCTCACAAGTTGTGTCTTCAAACTCTTTGAACGTATGGTTAACGTTCGTCTGATGTGGTTCCTGGAACACCATCACCTCCTCTCCTCTTCTCAATTTGGTTTCCGTAAGTGCCGCAGTGCGACAGATGTCCTGGTGAACTTGGTGGTCTATATTCGTACTGCTTTTGCTGCGAAGACCTCCGTTGTTGCCGTCCTTTTTGACCTGGAAAAGGCTTACGACACCACTTGGCGATATCATATTCTATCTCAACTTCATTCTTTTGGCCATCGTGGTCATCTCCCTCTCTTTCTCCGCAGCTTCCTCTCTCGTCGTTCCTTTCGGGTACGCCTTGGTACCACTCTCTCTGCCTCTTTTCAGCAATACGAAGGTGTGACCCAGGGTAGTGTTCTGAGCACTACTCTTTTTCTGGTTGCCCTCAATGGTCTTCTTTCCTCTCTTCCTTCAGGTGTCTTCTCCGCTCTCTATGTCGATGATCTTACCCTTTGCTGTCAGGGTGATGATTCGCCTCTCCTTCAGGCCCGGCTTCAAATTGCAATTGATGCCGTGTCGTCTTGGGCCACAGGTCATGGCTTCAAGTTCTCTACTTCTAAGACTTGTGCCATGACTTTTACGCGGAAACGGGTCGTTCTTCGTCCCTCTTTGTCACTTTATGGTCATCCCCTTGAGTACAAAGATTCCGCGAAGCTTTTGGGGTTATTCCTTGACACTCGTTTGTCTTGGTCTCCACATATCTCTTACCTCCGTGTTGAGTGCTCTAAGGCCCTTACCCTCCTTCGGTTCTTGTCCCATACTTCTTAGGGGGCAGATTGGCGCACTCTCCTTGCTTTACATTCCTCTCTCGTCCTGTCTAAGCTCGATTATGGTTGCCCTGCTTACTCGTCTGCTTCTCCTTCTACTCTTCGCTGTCTTGATGCTTTGCACCATACTGGGTTGCGCCTCAGTTCTGGTGCCTTTCGTTCGACTCCTGTCATTAGCTTGTATATTGACACTGGCTTCCTGTCTTTCCAGGACCGCCGTGATCGCTACTGTCTTCGCTATCTTGCGCGGTCCTTACAACATCCTTCCTCTCGCCTCTGTCGTGCTTTAACTTTTACCCCTCCTGTGGTTCCTGTTCCTCTTCACCACCTCCCTCTTTCTGTACGGTTATCTCGCCTACAAAATTCTCTTTCCATTCGTATTTCTAATGTTTCTCCTCGTGTTGTTCCTTCTTTGCCCCCGTGGAGAGTCCCTCTTCCGCGGTTTTGTACATCCTTGACCCGTATCACTAAAGCTTTTACCCCTCCTACGGTTCTAAAACTCCTTTTCCTTGAGCACTTTTCTTCTCACTCCCGCTCCGTTTCTGTCTTCACCGGTGGGTCTAAGTCTGCGGACGGTGTTGGCTGCTCTGTTGTTTTCCTGATCGCACTTATATGTGTCGCTTGCCTCCGGAGACAAGCATTTTTACAGTGGAGCTTTATGCTATTCTCTATGCTCTTCGTCTCCTGCTTTCTCGTTGTCAGTCTTCCTTTGTAGTTGTTGTTGACTCTCGAAGTGCCCTCATGGCTCTCGGGTCCTTTAATCCGGTTCATCCAGTAGTTGTCGAGATCCAGCATTGGCTCTTTCTTGTTCACAGTAAATTTAAGTCGGTTGAGTTTTGTTGGGTTCCCAGCCATAATGGTGTGTCTTTAAATGAGCATGCGGATGCTGCCGCCAAGGAAGCTGTCTGCTCTTTTCCCATCTCTCGTAAAGGTATTCCATATTCCGACTTTTACCCGGTTATCCAATCCTCTGTTCTTACCCGTTGGCAGGCTTCTTGGTCGTCTGTTACTGGTAACAAACTACGTACTCTTAAATGTTGTGTTTCCTCGTGGCCGTCCTCCTACCACCGTAATCGGCGATGGGAAATAGCTCTGGCGAGGTTGCGTATTTGCCATACTCGCTTAACCCATGGTCACTTGATGGAGTGCCGCCCTGCCCCTTATTGTCCTAGTTGCACTGTCCCTCTTACGGTCGTGCATGTCCTTCTTGAATGTCCTGACTTCCAGGACGAGCGTGTGTCTTGCTTTCCGACCGCTCCTCGCGGTCACTTGTCCCTCAATAGAATTCTTGGTGACTCGGATACTTTTGATATCGTTCGCCTTATGCGTTTTTGTTCTCGTATTGGCATCCTTGGTGATATTTAGCGCCCTCTGATTATTCTGCGCATTTGATGCTGCTACATAGCCTTCCCGGTTTAGTGCCTTCTTTTGATAATTACTTACTTACTTGTCGTTTGTAGTGAATCCTTCTACCCCTATCCTTATATTCATTTGTGTACTCACCTAATTGTGCTTGTGGGGGTTGAGCTTTAGCTCTTTGGTCCCGCCTCTCAACTGTCAATCAACTGGTGTACAGATTCCTGAGCCTACTGGGCTCTATCATATCTACATTTGAAACTGTGTATGGAGTCAGCCTCCACCACATCACTTCCTAGTGCATTCCATTTATTAACTACTCTGGCACTGAAAAAATTCTTTCTAACATCTTTGTGACTCATCTGGGTACTAAGTTTCCTCCTGTGTCCCCTTGTTCGTGTCCCACCCGTGCTGAAGAGTTTGTCTTTGTCCACCCTGTCAATTCCCCTGAGAATTTTGTAGGTGGTTAACATGTCTCCCCTTACTCTTCTGTTTTCCAGGGATGTGAGGTTCAGCTCCTTTAGCCTTTCCTCGTAGCTCATTCCTCTCAGTTCCGGGACGAGACTGGTGGCATACCGCTGAATCTTCTCTAACTTTGTCTTGTGTTTAACTAGGTATGGACTCCAGGCTGGAGCTGCATACTCCACGATTGGTCTTACAAAAGTGGTATGCAGGGTCCTGAACGATTCCTTACACAAGTTTCTAAAGGCAGTTCTTATGTTGGCCAGTCTAGCATATGCCGCTGATGATATTCTTTTGATGTGGGCCTCTGGGGACAGGTTCGGTGTGATATCAACCCCCAGATCTTTCTCTCTATTAGACTCTTATAGGATTTCACCTCCAAGACAATACCTTGTGTTCAGCCTCCTGCTCCCTTCGAATAATTTCACAACCTTACACTTTCCAGAGTTGAACTTTAGCAGCCATTTTCTGGACAATTCCTCCAGTTTCTCCAGGTCATCCTGTAGTCTCTGTCTATCTTCATCCGTCTTGATTCTTCTCATAATTTTTGCGTCATCAGCAAACATTGAGAGGAACGAGTCTATACCCTCCGGAAGATCGTTTACATATATTAGAAACAAGATGGGTCCAAGTACTGAGCCCTGTGGGACTCCGCTGGTGACATCTCGCCACTTTGATGTTTCCCCCTCACCGTTACTCGCTGTTTCCTGTTGCTTAAGTATTCCCTTATCCACTGGAGCACCTTACCTTTTACTCCTGCCTGTTGCTCCAACTTGTTTAACAGCCTGTTATGGGGTACTGTCAAAAGACTTTCTTGTCTGTGCGTGTGCGTGTGTGCGTGCATTCGCGTTCGGCTGGTAGAACGTTCCGAGGGTTTACAACCGAATGGTTTCAAAAACACGCTATTTTTAACGTATAAATGACTAAATATGCTCTCATATATTTTCTTCGATGAAAATTACGTTTGGTTTGTTGTTAATTAGTCCATAAAGAATAAGATCCCTTATTGTCGAAATTTATATTAAGGAAAACATCTAAGAAATGTGGTATTGAGTTTTAGTTCAGATAGGTTTCCAGTTATTATTTCCGAGTTATCATTTAATGTAGGTGTCATCATTTTACTGTTATGTATATAGCTATTTAACATTATCTATTTATAAAACAGAACAATTTGGTGGATCAACTGCTTCATTATTATGTAAAAATGCAATGTGAAAACTACTTTATAATTAAAATTAGAATTTTGTGACAACCCCTAATATCCTGTTGAAATCACGCCTCTTGGCCTTGTTGTTTTGCACTTCTTTGTAAATAATATTATGCAATGTTTGGCACAATTTATCACTTTATTTACAAAATGTTTAGGTATTAATTCATTGTAAAGATGGTTTGTTTAAATGTGGTATTTCAGTCTAAAATCTTTTTGCAACGTTTATATGAGATTTAAGTAACTGGCAACTACCAAATATTTAAAATAATAGTTAAAAACATTCTATTAATATATTTTTTTTTTTTTTTTTTTTAGATATATACAAGAGTTGTTACATTCTTGTAAGGTCCCTGGAATACGATCCCCTGCAGCGAAGAATCGTTTTTTCATCCAAGTACACATTTTACTGTTGCGTTAAACAGAGGCTACAGTTAAGGAATTGCGCCCAGTAAATCCTCCCCGGCCAGGATACGAACCCATGACATAGCGCTCGCGGAACGCCAGACGAGTGTCTTACCACTACACCACGGAGACTGTATATAATGTTGAGATAAATTTCACACAAATTCTGTATATCTGTTTTCAGATTACTTTAAATTTTCTTTCAAATGATATACATAGTTTTTGTAAATCTTGAGTAACAATTATGTTAATTATTATTAATCTACCCCTCCCCGCTCAGCTCGTTGTCGCCGTGTGGGGGCTTCGTGGGCGGCTGCAGGAGTATGATGCTCCTTGGGACAGTCCTCTGTCCTTTTCTAGCCTTGTGCTCCTGCTGCCGTCCTCTCCAATTCTGCTGGGCATCTTTTCCTTTTCCTTCTGTTTCGTTTTTCTCCCCCCTCTTCTCCTATCTGCTTGCCGTTTCCTGCCGACCTTTTTCTCGTTCTGGTTCTTCCCTTGGACTTCTTCTATTTTGACGCCCGGGTGCTTGAGGAGGCATACTCTTGCACCCGTAGAACTGTAGTACCCGACGTCGAGAGCGAGGGGAACCTTTTATTGTCATCTCGACGGACTGTCGGTTTCTTAAGGTGGCGTTTGTGGGGCGTATACTCACGACGCACCCCTAGGAGGCCCCGACAAGATCGGCGATAGCTTCTTGTTGGGTGTCCTGCCTCTAATTGTGGCTCCATGGTGGGTGTGGGGGCACATTCGTGAATGAATTTTTCTTTTCATCAAGATGATAACCCCTGTTTCGGCTGCTTCTGGCTTACCTTCTCAGGCTCGTGGGGTGGGCGACCAAGCCCCCGAGTCGGTCCGTATTGGAAGACCGGGCTCTGTAGCCTCTGCTGC